>NW_026250122.1:0-212253 GCF_024043145.1 Alternaria conjuncta | reverse complement strand
GTTAATAAGTTATATAAGAATTTAACTAGAACTTCTAAATTAGAAATAACTAATTTAGAAGAGATTAAAGAATTTCTAGGCGTAGAAATAATTAGAGATAGATCTAAGAGATCTTTAATTATAACGTAAAGAAGCTTTATTAATAAACTATTATTTAAATATAATAAGCTTTTAAATAAGCCTAAATCTATACTTTTACTTATAGAAGTTAAATTATCTAAAAATCTAGAAGATAGTTCTATAATTAAAGATAATTAAAAAGAAATAGGTAGTTTAATTTATTTAACTATATTTACTAGGCCTAACCTAGTTTATAGTGTAAATTACTTAGCTAGATTTATGTCTAATTCTAGTCTAGAACATTATAAATACTTAAATTTTATATTTAGTTATTTATTAAAGACTAGTAATTACGGCTTAGATTTAACTCTATAATCTTTAGAATCTAATAATTCTAATAATAATACTTTTAATAATATTAATAATAGTATTAATTTATTAGGTATTAGCGATTTAGATTAAAGAGGTAATTTAGATTCTTAAAAATCTACTACAGGCAATATATTTATTTTAAATAATTCTAAAAGTAATTATAATAATAATATAGCTATTAGTTAGATTTTAAAACTACAAAAAACTATAGCTATTTCTAGTGCAGAAGTAGAATATATAGCTTTAAAAGAAGCTACTAAAGAAAGTTTATATCTTAATAACTTTATTAAAGATCTTTTTAATAATAATTCTATTAAAGAATTTAGTTTTATTTTTAATAGAACTAATATTATTAAAATAGATTCTTTAAGTGCTATAGAACTAGCTAAAAACTCTGTTTTTTACGCTAGAACTAAGTACGTAGATATAACTTATTACTTTATTAGAGAAAATCTGCTAGATAATAAAATAAATCTAGTTTACAAAAATACTAGTACTATTCTAGGAGATAATCTAACTAAATCTACTAGTTATTCTAAATTTAAAGATTTTATAAATAGAATTAGTCTAGTTAAACTAGATTAATTATTTATAACTAGTTATTATTATTATTATTTATAATAATAAAAATAGTATATTAATACTATTACAAGGCTTAGGTTTTTAACCTCTAAGTTCTTATACTTTAGAGATTCTAGTCTAGGCTTTATATTTAGTTATAATTATATAACTATTTATATTAGCAAATAGAAATAGAAATAGAAATAGGTTTTTAGTTTTAAGATAGTTATTAAAACTTCTTATATAAATTATTATTAATAAGTTAGTTATAAAAACTACTTATATTTTCTTATAATTTAGTTGTTAAAAACTGCAGCTTAAGAGAGTGTATAAAGATTATAATAACTTAGTTATTATTATCTTTTTATTATTATTAAGCTTTATTAAGATTACACTTATTATTATTTCTTAATAAATTAGAAAAATTTCTAGTAAATCTAATTACTTACGTAATTAAGATTTTAGTAGCTAGTTTTAATCTACTACACTAGAAGATTCTAAAATACCTCTATTTATCTTAGCCTAGTTAATATTAGAGTTATTACATAATTTAATAACTCTTATTTTCTTATCTCTCTTTCTATAATTACTAAAAGATCTAGTAATAAACTAATTATTAGTCTATGCAATATAATAAATAGACTATTATAATTAGTACTAGTCTAGATTATAAATCTAGAAGATAAGAAGAATTTAGCAGACTTAGATTATAAATCTAGAAATTAAGTAGATTTAATTATAAATTCTTATCTTTAGGCAGAAATAAGCAGATATTTACGTAATTATTCTAGTAGCTATTTTCTATAAAAGAAATAGTAATTCTCTATAGTTATTCTTTACCTAGCAATAATATTATTACTTTTTACCTACTATCTACTCTGCAATTACTTTATTATAAATCTTTATTAGTTATACTATTTATTATAGTATTTAACTACTTTGTTCTAATAAAGCTATATTCTATTATTAGAGAATAGTTATTATTACCTTTCTATTCTTTATACTAATTAGTAAAAGTAAGTATAGTTTTAAGAGTCTTTATAAGAGACTAGACTATTCTTCTATTATTACTTATAGTTATAAGTAATAGGTACTTAGGCGTAATAGTATATATAATCTAGTTCTTAATATTATTAATCTTCTTACTCTTTCTTAACTATTACTTAGAATTATAGTTCTAGTAGGCTATAAGCGTAGTACTATTTTTAGTCTTATAGTTATAATCTTATAAAAGAGTATTATACTTATAGATAGCTTTATTATACTTATTCTTTTAATTTTTAGTTAGCTTTATAGAGAGAGAAGCTAGAGCTATAGACTCTAGAACTAAAAGGTTAGAGAACTTAGACTTCTAAGTATCTATATATTTAATATTTAGAAGATTAGAATTAATTTCTTTCTAGATACTTTTCTTATTATAGTGTTACTTAAGAAGCGTAAACTAGGTATTCTAGTTAGATTACTTCTTAAGAAGTATACTTATAGCTATAATAGCTATATTATAATTACTTATATCTATAAAGTTAGAGCGTAGAATTAAAATAGAGATATAAAAAATAATAAAGAGGTAAGTAGTAATTAAGTAATTACATAAAAGAAGTTCTAATTACAGAATATTTAGAGAGAGTAGAGTAGAATTAAGATTAATTAATCTATTTTCTAGTAAGCTTTAATACGTAGTAGAAATTAGTTCTATAATTAAGTAGCTAGGCTTATAACTATTAGAGCTAGAGATAATTAATAATTAGAGATAGTTAAGTATATTATAATTATTCTTCTCTAAAAGAAAGTTAGAATAAAATCTCTAGCTATATACCTAAGAGCTAAGTAATTACGTGTCTATAATTAGATAATTATAACTATTCTCTAACTTTAATAAAAAGTCTACTAATTCTATTAGTACTATAAAAAAGTATAATAATAAGTAAACTAGTAGAACTACCTAGAAAAAGTATACTAACTATAATTCTAATAATACTACGCTCTTTTAGAAGCTTTCTAGTAATTTTTATAAGTAGCTTTTTAAAATTACTATTATAGTTTCTAGTTCTTTAGCTACTAGTAATACTTATCTTAATATTCTATTTTTAAATTCTTTTAGTTCTAAGAGCTCTACTTCTAAGAACTTTACTACTATCTTTTCTAATACTTCTAAGCTTTCTACTAAAGTCTTAAGTAAGCTCTCTATTTTTTAAGAAAGTAATATAGTTTATACTAATATATCTTTCTTTAGCTCTACTTTTAAAAAAAAAAAGTATTTTTTTATTATTATAAGTAGTATAGAAAGCTCTCTTTTTAAGCTAGAGCTTTTTATCTAGTCTAATAGTTTAGATATTACTAATTCTTCTAATAAGTATAATAATAAAAAGTATAATAGTAAAAAGTATACGCTTAATAATAATTCTAATAAAATAAATAATAAAGCTTTAGTAATAAAATTTATATATAAGCGCGCCTTTAAGAAGTCTACTTTTATTACTACTAGTAAGCTCTATAATATAGTATACTTCTAGTACTTCTAATCTATAAGTACTAGTAAAACTACTAACTCTCTCTATAAAAAGTATATAAGTATTAATAAAAGTAAAAAGTCTAAGCGCTACTTTACTAGTGCTATTAGTAATTATAAATATAATAATATATATATATACTTTTTTTTAAGGTTAAAAAGCTTTACTAACTTTTTTTTAAACTTAGGTATATAAAGAAAGTTACTAAGTATATACTAGATTAGTTTTATAATATAGAGTAGAATGTAAAGACTAGTTATTTATATAATATTAAGAACTTTTACTTTTATAAGCTTATCTAGAACTATAATACTATCTTTAAGTAGTAGTTTAAGTATAGCTATATAATCTAGAAATATAGTAAGAAGTAGAGCTTTAATACTTTAAAAGTAGAGTATAATACTAATAAGTCTAAGAATACTTCTAGTATTAAGCGCTCTTAATCTAATTATAATAATAAAACTAATAATACTTCTACTTTTAAGTAGCGCTCTTCTAGTAAGTTTTATTCTAGTACTTTTACTTCTTAGTACTAATAAGCTTTATAGAACTTTATCTAGTAGTTAAGTAGATTAACTATAATAAAACTACTAATAATAGTATAGCGCTCTCTAATAATAATAATAAAAGTACGTCTTCTAAGACTATTACTAATAATACTATTATAGTTATTTATAAAAGTATTACTACTAAGCTTAGTTATCTATTTATATTTATAAAAAAAGTTATACTCTTTTAGTTCTTTACTTTAGAGTTTAAGTACTTTTAAGCTTATAAGAATTTTACTAGTAATAACTAGTAGTACTTCTCTAACTTTATACTTAAATAACTAAAAAAGCTTTACTCTAATTATAGTTTTAAGTATATACTTTTTTATCTTACTATACTCTTTAGAGTATATACTTTAATAAAAGTTTTTTCTAATAAGTAGTTTTCTATAGATTTATAGAAAAGGTTATACTTAAAATATACTTTTTACTACTTTTTAAAAAAAGTAGCTAAAAAACTCTTTTATACTTTATAAGCTTTATAATACTACTAATAATTTAATATTCTTTATATTTAACTACTTCTTAAAGTAAGTAAATTACTAAACTAATAGATTTTTAGTAAGCTTATTAGCTAGTATACTTTTAGTTTCTAAGTACTTAACTCTAAAAGACTCTTTAGTATACTTTTACTTTAGCTATATATATTAAATATTAATATATCTAAGGCGTATTATTATATACTTATTAGTACTAACTACTAAGTATATAGTTTACTAGTTATTATAGAAAATTATCTATACTACTTTTAAAGTAAGTATAAGCTTCTAAAATAGCTTCTTAAAAGCTATTACTTCTTTACTAATATACTTAAGAGTAAGAAGCTTTACTTCTATAGTTAAAGTTATTATAGTTACTTCTTATACTACTTTCTAAATAATAGTACTTCTAAAAAGTATAATAAAGTAGCTTTATAAAAAGTATCTAGTCTTTAGATTATCTATAAAAATAGTATTACTATAAATTATAAGCTTTACTCTAAAGTATACTTTATAGTAAATAGCTTAGTAGTAAGTTTTATATAAGTATATAATTACTTAGTTAACTATATTAATATACTTTTTACTTAGATTTATAAAAAAGTATAAAAGCTTTAAAGTAGTATATACTATATTAGACTATAGTATAATAGCTATATAGAGTAGTAATCTAATATACTCTTAGTAGTTTTTAACTATTTTCTTATCTACTTTATCTATTAATTTTATAAGCTTTTAGCTTAAAAGTAGTATAGTAGAACTTAATAAAGTACTCTCTAAGTTAAACTTCTTAGTAAGCTTATCTAAATACTTATTATATATAAGCGTTATAGTATAAGTAGTATAATTTTATAATACTTTTACTTCTAAGAACTATTTAACTAGATTTTTCTTTTCTAGATTATATACTACTTTTATTATATTAGTAACTTATAAAGCTTCTTAATAAGTAGTATAGTAATATATAAGTAGTATATTATTAATATAAAAAGTATTAGAATCTTTCTTTATTTATTAAAGAAGAGATAAGACTTTTCTTTAGAAGTAATAAGACTTACTTTCTTTACTATATATAAGAAGTCTTTATACTAAAGTAGTAGAGAGTTCTTTAGTTTATAAAGAGTACGCTTAAGCTTTTTCTACTTACTAAGCTTCTTAAAGCTATTTAGTATATTATATACTATAACTAGCTAGTACTTATAGTATATATAAAGAAATACTTCTATAATATTAAACTAGAGAATCTTTAAGTTAAACTTAGCTACTATTACTATTACTATTACTATTCTAAAAAAGTATAAAGTAAGTATTACTATATATATAAAGTATATAAAGTTAATTACTTATAGATTTTCTTTTACTACTATATAAACTTTTTACTTAATAAAGTAGCTATTCTAATTAACTTTATATATAAATACTTACTTTAGTAGAAGTAAGCACTTTTATACTAAAAAGCGCTTAATCTTTTTTTAGATACTTACTTAATAGAGTATATTAATCTTTTATTTATAAGTTTTATAAAAGAGCTTTCTATATAGATAGTTACTAAGATCTTTATACTTCTTTAGAAGTAGTAGTTATTAATTATAGTATATATATTTAAATAGCTTATACTTTTTTAAAAGTATATTATCTAAAATTATAGCTACTATAATTAAGTAAATAGTTATAAGCTTTTTCTAGTTTTTTTCTACTCTATATAAGTATTAAAGAAGACTATTAAAAAGATTATTATCTTATATACTATTCTATAGATTATATAGTATATAAACTTCTAGTTCTTCTACTTTTAAGCCTTTATATTACTTTCTAATCTTAGAGCTTAATTATATTAGTTTTTTTTAATTACACTTTTAGCGTATTAGTTTAGAAGTAGATAGTAGTTTTATTTTACTTTATTCTAGAGAAGTTTTAAATATAAAGTATATATAAAAATATAGTATACTTAAAAGTACTTTATTTTAATAAGTACTATATACTTTATTCTAATAAAAGTTTTCTATATTAGAAAGCTATTTATTACTTAGTACTAGTAAGCGCTCTTTTTTAGTTTAGTGCACTTTCTAGGTACTACTATTATACTTCTAACTAAACCTTATAGTTTAGTATACTTTAAGCTCTAGTATTTACTTTAAAGTAAATAAGTCTATATACTTTTAAAAGTTTATATAAATTTCTAGTAGTTAGCTAGCTAAGCTTTCTACTTATATAAAAAATATATTATATACTACTTATTAATTAAGCTAGTTAGCCTATTAAATAGTAAGCTATAATATACTACTTTCTAGCTTTCTAATTAAGTTTTTAGAAGTATACTAGTTTTATATTTTACTTACTATAGTATAGAGTTAGTTAAAGATTTTTTTATATACTTTCTTTATATTATATAGCTTATTCTTATATAAAAGATTAATAATATATATAAGCTCTTCTACTAAGTACTTCTAGCTATCTTTAGTACTACTTTTATAGAAAAGCTTTTTATTAAAGCTTATATTTCTTATTATAATTACTTAATTAAGCTTTAGAATCTATATTCTATAAATATTAAACGCTCTATATTCTACTAGATATCTAATATAGTCTTTTAGTATAACTTTAAAGTTATACTTATTTTATTTAGCTACTTACTTTCTATTAAGTAGATAAGCTCTATAGCTATAGATATAAATAGTACTCTAATCTAGATAAAAGTTAGCTATAATAGTATAGATCTTTTTACTATACTCTATATACTATATATTAAGTATAGTATTAAATACTAAGAGATTATAAGTATATAATAAGCTAACATTATATAGCTAAGTTACTACTTCTATAATATTTAGCTAGAGCTTTTTAGAGAGATTTATACTAACTTTTATCTTAATAAACTTAGTAATTATCTTTTAGTTTACTCTTTCTACTTCTTTATTTAGCTTATAAATATAAATAAAGGTATACTTTATAATAATACTCTACTTTTTAGCTTATATCTTTAAGTGTAACTTATCTCTCTAAAATAGTATTATAATATTATTATTTTAGATAATAATATAGATATTAAGCTTATACTAAGCTATAAAAAAGCTTATAAAGTTATTAAAAACTTTTATAATCTTAATAAGCGTTTTAGCTTAAAAAGTATATTAATAGATTTTTCTACTATAATTATTTTTAAGTACTATAATTTAAAGCTTTTTATTATAACTAATAGAAAAGTTAAAAAAAAATTATAAGATTCTCTAATAAAGTCTTAGAGCTTTCTTATATAGTTATTTAAAGATATACTACTTTATATAAGTAATAGTATAATACTTATACTTACTTTAGCTTATCTTCTTAATATATATATTATATATATTCTTAATAAGAGCTTAGAGTACTTTTAGATCTAAGTAGTCTACTCTTAAATACTAAAGTTTCTCTAAATTAGACTAAGAAAAGCTTTTCTAGAATTATTATAAGTACTAGCTATTAGTTATACTTATTATAGTTATATAAAACTTTAAAGAATTATATTTAATAAATATAAGCTTATACTTTCTTTTAAGCTTTACTAGTATAAAGTTATTAGTAAGCGTTTTTATATATAGTATTAAGTCTAACTTAAAATACTATAGTCTAGCTTTATTAAAAGCTACTTCTAAGATAATATTAATATAAAAACTTTTTATAAGCGCTATACTTATTAGAATAAAATTCTCTATATATAGTTCTCTTTTTCTAGTTAAAGTATTTCTAATTCTTTATATACTATATCTTAGTGCTTAGAAAAAGAAGCTTTCTACTTTTATAATATAGAATTTATATACTTTTATAAAGGTTTTTAATTTAAGTAAAGATATATTATTAATAAAATATACTACTACTTTATTATCTAAAATAGTGCTTATAGAGAGTAGGTAGATATTAAAGTCTATAGTAGAGTATATACTACTAATACTTAGCTAACTTATAATAAAAGTAAAGTTAATAAGTATTACTTAAATTAACTCTAGATAGATAGAGCTTAAGCTCTTAATCTATACTTACTATAGAGTAGTTTATCTTTTTTTTCTAAAAGCTCTTTATAAGCTATTATACTTTAAGTCTCTAAGCTTAGTAGTAATCTTAGTCTTAGCTTTATTAGAAAGCTTTAGTAGTTTACTTATAAGTACTATTCTTAAATACTTATATATAGTAGTAGACTACTTATAGTACTTTTTATATAAGTAATTTTTTTTAAACTTTTAGAATAAGTTATTATTATTAAAAGCTTATTATAGTACTTTTATAATAGTAAATATACTATCTTTACTAGTAAAGTAAGTAGTATACTTTTAGATTAGCGCTATAAAATTTTTTAATACTTATTTAAAAGTAACTTAAGTTTTACTAATAATAAAAGCTTTAATAAAGTTCTACTATATAAAGTACTTTTATTTTAGAGTAAGTCTAACGCTAATTACTTCTAAATAGTTCTAAATAGTAAGTATATTATTAACTTTAGTAAGTTTATATACTTTAGCTTAGGCTAAAATATAAAAGTATTTCTATTACTAGTACTTAGTATTTATATATATCTTTATTATACTTTCTAGAGGTATACTCTATACTATAAGTATATAAGATTCTTAGTATAGTTTTTCTCTAAAAAAAGTATAAACTTAAAGTACTTAATAAGTATTTATAATATAGTATTTATCTCTATAAAAATAAAAAGTATAGTAGAAGTAAAAAGCTTTAAACTAATAGTCTAGTTAACTTAGTTCTAAAGGTATCTAATATAAGTACTTTTTAACTACTATTTTATTACTTCTATTTTATACTTTATAATAAATAAGTTATACTTATTAGTATAAAGCTTATTAACTAAAGTATTTTCTATAAGCGCTACTAGCTTTAGAGCTTATAGAACGCTTATCTAAATAAAAGTAGCTATTACTATATTAGAGTTAATATTAGCTTAAATTCTTCTACTTAAAGTATAAAGTTTAAACTAAGTAAACTACTTAAGCTAATATACTAAGTTTATAAGTATAAAAGCTTTTATAAAGATTATTATAGAGTTACTTATTATAAATAATAGAAAACTACCTCTATAAAAGTATAAAGATTAGTAATAAAATTAGTATTACTATACTTTATTAAATACCTTACATTTTAAGTATATAAATATAGAACTATATTATCTTCTTAAAGTACTAGACTTATAACTATTATATCTAAGCGTATAGAAATAAATAAAAAATAAATTATTATATTATAAGCTTACTTAGAAAGCTCTTTTAAGTAGTAAAGCTTCTAAGAGCTTATTTTAATCTATACTAGTATAATTATATACTATACTCTTAAGAAGTATATAAAGGTATATTCTATAATATATATCTTCTTTTATTTCTATATTAATCTCTACTCTTTCTACTAAGATTATAATATAAGTACTAAGAGCTTATTTCTAGAAAGCTTCTTTTAAAGTTAACTTTAAATTTAAGAAAACTATATAACTTTTAAGCTCTAAAGCTTTCTAGCTTATCTATTATTACTTCTTAGTATATTTTAAAGTTTACTAGTAAAGTTTTATAACTATTATTTTTACTATTATTATTACTATTACTATTACTATTATTATTACTATTACTATTATTAAGAAGTAACTAATTTCTAAAAAGTACAAGCTATTACTAGTATAGAAAAGATTATATAACTAAAAGTTTTACTTACTTTTAGAAATATAGTATTAGACTAAAACTTAAAGCTTTAGTTCTATCTTTTAAACTAGTTAACGCTTTTTAATCTTCTAAGTTAGCTAAAAAGCTATTTAAAGACTAAACACTTTATATAAAAGTTAGAATATAATTATCTATACTAATTAAACTATAACTAATTAAGTAATTTATTCTAAGACTTTATAGCTAAAATATATATTCTAAGATTTTAGTAAAAGTATTTATTTCTTCTAATATTATCTATTACTTTAAAAGATCTAAAGATATTTTTAAGATATAAATAGCTTAAATCTAATACTAAATACTAGACTATCTATTAAAAGATTAATATTTTTTTTTAAATATTTATAAAATTATAATTAATCTCTTACTAGCTATACTAGTTTACTATATTACTAATGTATAATTAAACTATATTCTTATTTATTTACTTAACTATTAATTCTTTAAAGTACGTTATTATAAATATAATATTAGCTACTCTTTATAAATAATCTAGTAAGCTATCTTTTTTAAAGATTCTATCTAGAATTTAGAGAAGATTTTATAACTAAGAGAAGAATATAGCATCTTAGATAGCGTGTTTCTTAATACGTATTATATCGTAATGAACAAGTCTCTTCTTAGAGAAGAGGGATAAGCTTCGCTAGGTCTTGCAATTTGATTGGCTTGCTAAGAAACATATTGAAGCCGCTTCCGTACGCTTCAGCCCGTGCAGCTTCTGACTGCAACGCAGTAACTGCGATGATCTTCGATGCCGCCATATGATGCTTCTTCTCGTAGGATCGGATCCGCTGAACAGCCTCATACCCGTCCATAACCGGCATGTTGATGTCCATGAGAATCACGCTTGGTATGCTGATTCCTCCCTTGTCGTTCGCGTGCGCTCCAGTACCTTGTTGTGATGCAACATTTCGGTGAGCGTTCACGAATGCGTCGACAGCAAGTTGACCGTCCTGAGCGGTAAGATAAGGGTACTTGTGCTTCTTGGCAAAGGCAGCGAGAAGCTTAAGATTGACGTTGTTGTCGTCAACAAGAAGCAAGGTCGGCATCCCAGTGGCCGACACAACTACAGAAGCGAGTGGTACTTTGATCAGAGGGGGTTCCGGCGTTCGCGTCGTGGCAGATGGTGAAAACGAAAGCGCCTGGGGGTCGAAGACTCGATGACTCGGGGGGTGTACCAGCTGGACTTCTGCCGGCGACGATTGTACCGGGACTACGTTTGCGACCTCAGCTAGTATTTCTGCTGACTTAGCCCCAACCTGATTTGTGACAGGGACCTTTGCTGTAGCCGACCGTGGAGCAAGAGCTCGTATTGAGAGTTGAAGATCAGTCTTAGCGTCGTGTTGGGCAACTCCATTCGCTAGAAGACCATTGTTGAGTCCTTCGTGAGCTTTTGACCGCTCTGAGACTGTCATCGTACGCTTCTCGCGCAGACGCAAGAGAGACGATATTGTTCTCGCCACCTGTTTCAAGCCGCAAGGCAAAGCGATATGCTCCATCGTTAAATGAGGTTGAAGCTCGTCCGTTGCCCACTGATCGCGAAGCATCTGTGCACTCGGACTGTTGTTGCACACGACGAGGATGGGCGCAATGTTGTGCTTCCTCTTTCCAGCCCCATCAACTGCAGTCGCTTCCTTTCGGAGGGTCTCAAGGCATTCATTGATGTCGGCTTCCATGACGACCATGAGATCGTATGAATTGCTGCGTTGCCACTCACATCGCGCAGACCGTATGCTCAGGGAAGTGAGGACGTTTTCGATAGAGGAAATGGCTAACGCAGAAGCCACTTCCGTTGGACTAACTTCAGCATTGGCCGATGGATGTAGTCCCGTGACGAGACCAACCTTTATGCCTTCGAAGGCCTTCGGGGTGACGTTACTTCCGTTCAAAGTTCCAATGCGACGCTCGCTATTCGGGTGATCCTCGAGCGGCACCCGTACAGTGAAGCAGGTACCTGTCCCATCTTGATCGCTTACGACTTCGATACTACCACCCATTGCATGCACTATCCTGGAGACAATGTGCATACCCAGGCCTAGACCATCGGACAATGTGTCCTCCTGAGCAAAGTCATGGAAGAGACGGTCACTCTGAAACTTTTTCGACATGCCCTTTCCGGTGTCGGAAACGGTAAGCACAGCGTCAAAACGTCGCCGCGATCCCAATTTCGGCTCTTGTTTTAGGAAGACCCGTATATGTCCGGAAGGCGTGTATTTGAGTGCATTGGTGACAAGATTGATGCAAACGCGCTTCCAGCCGCCTGTGGCTAAGCTGCAATGCCAAGGCCTGCCGTCAGATCGATCGATGTCGAGAATGACCGGTGGATGAGTGTGATCTTTCGCATTTTGGCCGTAGTAGAAGGAGTATACGGTCGATACAACGGCGTCCTCGGTCAAGTCATCAAGTGCTATGTTCATATCCAACGCTTTCAGATCGTCAGCAGAAGAGCTCGCGCTTGGTGGGAGAAGCTTGTGGCTGATGTTTGAGCTTTTCACAGCACCCTTTCTCAAACGCCGGCTCTTGAGATCCGCGAAGTCGAGAAGATGTTCGATGATATCGAGCAAGGTACGTCCGCAGGAGTTGATCTGCTCGACAAAGGACGTAGCTATATCGTCCAACGTCTGTTCCGCTAGTAACTCGCATGAACCCAAGATACCATGTAGTGGAGAGCGAAGTTCGTGGGATATAGTCGAAATGAAATCTGACTTGGCTTTGTCGGTGCCCAGTACCTCCAGACGCTTGGTTTCCGCAACGATGATGTCACAGAAAGCATCGACGAATTGCATCTCCGTGTCCTTGGCGATATTTCTGAGTGGGTCACACGTCCAGTAGAGACCCGCAACCGCCCACCGTTTTTTGGTGTAGTCCCATATCCCATTGAGCGCTATGCAACGTGATCCGGGAAATACGCCCTGCAGGATATCTCCATCATTTCGTCGGTCTTGACGATGGGTTTTGCGTTGTTCATTGCTTGATGATCGTGTTCTCGCAGCACTGGCACCGGCTCCAGACTCGTCCGAAGAAACATCGTCTTCGGAATAGATTCTGAAGTCTTCGTCAAACTTCCAGACTCTTCCGAGCGGATTACGACGCATGAGCCTGCGTAAGAACGATTCCGTCAATTTCGTAGGAGGCTCACCCGTCGGATGTCTTGTTTCCATGCTGTGGTTTCGCGTTGTTTGTGCAAAGCCTAGCACCTGGCAGGCGGTTGCATGTTCGGTTTGTGACTCATTTGTAGGGTCAGAATGTGAAAAAACGACAGCCGAATCATCGCTATCAGCGTTACTCCCCTCATTGGACTCCGCATTTTGTGAATCGCTCAGTCCGCCAAATTCTCGGACAGAGGCGTCGAGGAAGGCGACACCGTCTAGTTCGAGTGATTGGCAAAGAATTTCCGCAGCACGTTGATACGTACTACTGGGATCGTCGGCATCTTCACGTCGACGAGGCTGTGGATGGGTTGTGAAGCCTTCTGCTGGAGAAGCAAAATGTTTCGGTGTATTCACGCTGTTTGTCCGCACATGTGGATCGAACAACGCATGTTTCCGATCGGTTAGCCGGGGAGCTCCGCTATAGTCGCTCGATCGCTGATGATGATGAAAAGTGGGGTTCTCAGATACCTGCGCGTTGCCGGTCGATGAGCTGTTCTCATGCTGAGCGGGTAAGGAGACTCCTACCGACTGCGAAGGCGTCATAGCGGGAGTACTTGTGGGGTCCATCAAGGCTTCGGGCGAGCGATACTGACCTGAGTAAGCTTCTTGAACTCCGACGCCGCCGTTCTTCACAGGCACATTGGTTGCGGGCGACGCTTTGCGAGCGGCACCCGACGTTCCTCGAACAAAATCTCCAAGACCTGCCACCATGCGATTGGTTTGTTGCCGTTCTGAGAGAGCACGCACAGATTCGAGGTGGTTTATAACAGTTTGCGACATGTCGCCCAAGAAGCTGAGATCTTTTTGCGAGATTCCATTACGAACTTTGTCGTCGAGGATGCAGTATGCACCAATGTTGACTCCAGATGGTGTTGTGATGGGCACACCTGCGTAGAAGCGGCCGTTGGGAAAGCCAGTGACGTACGGCCTGGTAGAAAGGTCCGGATGCTTGGTCAAGTCATTTACTACGAAGGCGCTCTTCCGGATGTCGCCGTGTGCAGCACTGGAGATGGGAAACGAAGGAAGATTGACGGTCGTCTCACAACAGGCGACATCGCGGGGAATGATAGAGTGACCCATCCACATCTCATCTCCGGGTTCGTGGATCGCATCATCTACGAGTGATAGCGTTTGAGTCGCCTCGGCCATGATGTAGGCATGGTTGACATCGAAGAAGAAGATCAAACAACGTCGAGCCCTCAATCTCATAGCACCCAGCTGGCAGAACGCTGTGAGGATCTTATCGGGGCACGAGACGGCCTTGTGTCTCTCTCTCGCCTCGGGATTGCGCACGTCGCAATATTGGGGGCCATAGTCAGACATCTGCCGGAAGGGGCCATAGTATCTTTACGGAATCATCAGTCCTGTCGAAACATGGTTGAAAAGCAGCTAATAAATGATCGGGTGTACCGGTAGAATTGCTGCTCGCGCCTGCCTTCGCCGCGAATAGCTTTGCGAGACTCCCACGTGCGGCCTGACCCTAGGCAAGCACCTCCAGTGCATGCATCTTGCATGACTACCGACGCGATAGAAGGTACTTGTATTCCCGTGATCGTCTGGGCAATAGGATAGTATGGTGTTGGGCGAGAAGGTTGTCAGTAGCGGCAAAAGCAAAGCGCGACGGTTCGCCACCCCTTAGGAATCTCGGGGCTAGCGCATCGTTGCTTCGCGGCCCGACAAGAGACGGGACGCGTCGCGCTGAGCTGGGCGCCAGTAAGATTGGGATTGGCTCGCGCTTTGTTTCCAACTAAAGCTTCAAATCTGACAGCGGACACGAAACCATAATAAATCTTCTGCTACCGTTGGGAAATACTTTGATTTTGCTCTAGAACAAGGTAACTACGTACTTGAGTTGTCGTGACGCATCTGTTCCGAATACGAAATTCCACAATTCGACACTACGATAGGCAGTGGCCTCTGATAGCCCTGGGCAAGCCAATATCCCGCGCTTTCAACACTGACATTAGTGTCATCTTCGGTCGGCATTTTTAGAGGCGGATACGGATAGCGCTCTATAGACCTCCACTGTACGCTGGCCTGTCCGTCATCCAGAGATCTCCACAGCGATCCGTCACGGTATGTGCTCTCCGACTCAGTCCGCTTTTCGCACGGGTGCTCAACCTCGGGATGCAGACGATCATCCCATGCCGGCCAGTAGTCGTCGGTGGGAAGCTCAATCCTCATGTCGCGCAAGCGCGTCGAGCGCCAGAAGGCGTCAAGGAACGTCAATGCCGGACCATGAAGTATCTCATGATCGCGGCTATTGCAACAGATTGATAGGCAAAGGCTTCGGAGGTGTCCGCATTGCCCGGCAATGTTGTCAAGGATTGTCCTCAGGTGATTCTGACTGCAGGATGTTTGACCGCTCTCATGTTTGGAGCAAGGTACCGTGACCACTATCTCGAGTGAAGTAATCGACGCAAGGCGTTTATGCGGAATTAGCCTTGGAAGTCGAAGGAGCAGGAGCTCGTTGTTGATACTGAAGCGATTCTCAGTATACAAGACATTGATCCCTTCCATGTAGGCCTGGCTGCACGACAACAGGAAACCCATGATTCCAACGTCATATGCTTCAGGCTGAGGGATAGAGTGGTTTGGTTTGGTTCTCCTTCGTTTGACTTCCTCCATCCATTGTATGCACCATTCATCCCACGGGCCCTTCCAAGCGTACCGCATGGACGGCTTGATCCGTGGGTCGTTCCGTCTGCAGACAGCCCCCCTCCATTGCCAGGTACCTTCTCGGTATACAAGATCCAGGTGTAGAATGCGCCCACCGAAGGCAATCGATAAGATGATACTCCGGATGTCGTACGGCAGCTGGAAGAAAAGGCTGGTCGATGTGTTGGACGAACTCGGTGTGATTGGTCGTCGCGAAGAGTGTAGATACGGTGGCTCGTCTGGGGATGGTTCTTTGGGGCCCGATTTGACACCCATGTGCCTCCTCAGCCATGCGCTGAGCTTGGCCATTGTTAGGACCCCACAAGGTAGGTAGGAGGAGAAGAGGTCAGGCGAAAAGGCATCAAGCTCTTACCTAGGTACATAGGTAGCCATCGCTTACTGAAGGGAGTGTCGCACGTGCTCTGTAAGCGGCGACGCATTGGCATCACAAAGGGAGCGGCCGCTTATTCCGCTCTCTTTTTCCTTGGCCCCTGCAACAGCCGCCAAGAGCGTGCAAACATCAGCCACTCTCTTAGCGCCCACACACTTCTTCAGGACAGCAGATGCACGCTGCAAGGGGGTTCACATCATTAGCGCCGCGCATAGTTGCAAGGGAAAGTGCTAGGTACGCACCTGCTCGATTTTTGGAAGCTCCTCAGGGTCCAATCTATCTAGCCGAGGCTGCATGCCGCTAGCCCAGATCCACCTTCTCCCCAAAATGTCGGCCAACACCGCGCCGCAAGACACCTTCACCGCAATGAGGCAATCTCGTGGTACTGAATTCGCTCTCCAATAAACACCAAAACTAGGTTGGCGCAGTTTGCGCATGTATCTCCGACATCATCGAAGCGATCACAGCCCCACGCAGTAGTAGTAATCAGGCCAAAGGTTCTGGCAATCATTGCCCACGGCAGGATTCCACTCGTAAAATTGGCTGTACAACGATGTCAGTATGGGCTTCTCGACGGTACAGGAATAGCTGAAAATGGGGAAAAAGCTGGATGTGAAAGTACTCACTCCAAGGATATGTCGGCACCAGACGCCATCGCCCAGCAGAACTCGTCTGGCTGCTGGAGGTGGAAGCGCACACAGTTCTGCACCATGCCTTCGCGGATAGGCGATGGTGTCTGCACTGGCTGCGCCGGCTTCGTCGTAGTGGATATCGGCTGTGTCGACGCAGTAGGTTGCGTGGACTCTGTTATTTGCGTCGGCGATGGCGCGCCTGGAGTCCGTGTTGTCGCTGTGTCTGGGCGACCTATACAGTACCATGCGTCTATAACGATACCGCTGCAATCCCCGAAAACGGTCGGGTTCCACTTCGCGAACTCGGCCTTACTGAAACTGCCAAACATGAGAGCGATGAGGTCGCATGTGTCATCGAAGGTTGTCTTATACCATCTCGCGCAGTCGTTGGGGTACCCCAGAGGAATGTTGCCCTCGGTCGGTTTAGCCGTTTGATGTGCGGGCAGCGGGCGATCGTCATCCGCATAGGCGCCGACGCAATACCAAGTATCGAGCCAAAGGCCCAGGCAATTGCCTCCCAGGGCTGGGTTCCAAGACAAGAACTGCTCTTGTGAGAAGTAACCGTACTGCGTGACAATGTCATTGCAATTTTGGTCGGCTGTGGCCTGGTGGAAAACTTTACAGCTTGAAGGCATAGGCCCATGAGATGGAATTGGCGCAAAGCTCGAGTCGGCCGGGGGTACTGTGGCGCGTGTGTACTGGGTCGGCTCAGGAGGCTCGGTGAATTCTGGCTGAGCCGTCTCCCATACTAGATCAGTATTACCTATCTGCCTCTGGACGCCGACACACACATAGTAATCGGCGATGAGCATCTCACAATCATCCTTGACCGATGGATTCCAGCTGAGAAACTCGTCGATGGACTTTAGGCCAAATTTGACCTGCATTTGCTGACATGTGTCGCCAGGGACGACGCGTGACCACGCATTGCAGATTTCTATCTGTCCCGAGAGCGTCTTGGTAGGCGGCCACGCCTTATCGATAGTTGTGGTCGACACGTTCCACGAGGTAACAGGGTGTAAGACTGAGTATGTCGAGTTGTAAGAGTTGGTCGTCGTCGTGGGGGTTGATGTGAATGATGTCTGAGACGTGATATCCAAGGCGGAGGAAGTTTGGATGTTGGAATTAGACGTGAAGGTAGGAAGAGTGGACGTAGCAGGTCTGGAAGTGTCCTTTCCCAGCCTCACACAGTAAGCCGAGTCGACCCAAAAGTTGTTGAGACAATCGGAAGAAACCGCGGGGTTCCACTCAAAGAACTGTTCCATGGAGATGCCGTAGGCTCTGGCCACGATCTGGCAATTCTCGTCCTTGACCACAGTATGCCATCCGTTGCAGTTCTCGGGCTGACCGGGATGGGTGGCACCGCCGGGGCTAGGATCTTGGGCAATGGTGACTCGGAGAAGTAGGCCAACGGCCAGGCAACGTAAAAACTGGCTAGAGAGATGCATGGTAACTCTAAGAAAGACTGAGTATGCGAACGGCTGATCAATGAAGTTACTGGAGAACCAGAGTGCACAATTCAAACTTGAACACCGGAGCGCGCCGCGGGACTGTGATGCTCTGCTCTGTTTTGACAAGAGAGACAGTGAATGGGTGGACCAAAACAGCGAGGTCTAGTGGAGTTCCCAAGGAATTGAAGTCAAGGATGAAGGTCAGAACAGTCAACGATTACGAAGGTCAAGTGCAGCGTTCTGAATCCAGATCTTCTCATAGAGACCAGGAAACAAGCCGAGGAGGTCTCCACAAGGGCGGGCGGCAACATGGTAGAGTGCATAGTACATGGTGTGAGGTTGCATGCCCAGGTGTGCCTGCATTTAGCCTGTCCGTGCACCTTCCTACCTAGCGAACCCGAGCAGGCCAACATCACCTGCAGGAACTCGCCGTACCACCGGAGGTGGAAATTTGCCCTTTTCATTCAGTGCATTGGATAAATTCACTTGTTTCCAAGCTCATCCTACTCCATGGGTAGAAGCAGGGTGTCGTCGGCAAGGGATAGTACCTTCCATTTCTGTCGACCATGTAAAGAGGATTTGTGGGTATCAATACAATCCTTTGCAGAGGATTCAACCGTAGGATCATTGGTCGGTAAAAGCGGACCCATCATCGTTCGGACTCGGTACGTGCGCGGCATGAAGGGGTGCCAAGACCCAAGGATAGACTCCCCCTTGATCATATGGGCGTTTGATGCCGCATACCATTTGTATGTTGATTGATCGTTGTCTCGTCCCGTTTCGTCAGTGACAAGACGTCTTTTGCTTGCCAGTCTTTTAGCATACTCGTTTTCACACCCGTTTGCCGATTAGCTCGCTCACGATGCATCTCTTCTCCGCACCCATCGCTATTATACTGCTCGTCAGCGCCGAAACCGTTCACGGTGGCAGCAGATCTTGGGAGTCTAAGGCCCCGAACCAGCGGGCAAATCCAACACCGTATTACGAGGACCTGCTTACGTTGAACTCAACGTCCACACTGGTCAAGCGTGCCATGTCTATCAAAAGCTCGCCAGGAGATAACTCAGTGGCACGTATCTGGCCCAATAAAGAGATCAGATGGTGCTTTGAAGAACCCCCAAGTCCTTCATTCAGAGGTCAGTGGGAGACCGCCTTGAAATCATGGCCTGGACTTCTCAGACATGATTTCACCTACAAAGAAGTTGACGATGATGTCTGCAAATCCGAATCCGAACGCAGCTCCGTGCTGCATGTTCGTTATAACAACCGGGGCGTCTTAAAGTCGACAAACGGCATTCCCGCCATTGATGCGGCCGCGGATAAGTCAGATCCCGACACCATCTTGGGACCCTACACAATGCTTTCTGACAAAGAGGGCGTCGGTCAAGGCGACGTAGTTGCCAATATGGCCCACGAAATCGGACATATCTGGGGTCTCCATCACGAACATCAAATTCCTTACTACTGGGAAAAGAGTTTGGAACACACATTTGACCAATGGAACTTTCCCGAGGAAAACCCGGGCCGAGTCAAGCGATTCCAGACTAACGGCTTCATCTGCTCAAATCTCAAAGACTACGACGATATATACGGTGGCTTGGAAGCCAAGGTCAACGCTGCTACAGGAAATGTGAAAAAGGACTTGCAGGCCGATCTCGACCGTCTCTGCAAATCTCGAGTGGTAGCTTCAACGTACAAGTTCAGTGCTGTCGAATGGCTTCCATTAGAACACACCGCCAATTTGGTTATAGACAGTGATTTTGACCCGAAGTCAATCATGCTGTACCCCTCAAATGCTGGCGGCAAGGGAGGCTTTGGAGACGATCGGGAGGACGTCATGAAGTACAGTGACGATACGGTCATCCCGCCACGCTGGTGGCCCAGCCCCATGGATTATGAGCGTCTCATCAAGCTATATGGTTCACCAGCACTATCCACACTGGAAGTTCCGCATACTTCGAAATCAAGCCCGAATTTCAACCTGTTCAAGAAATCCAGTTACAGCAACTTCAGGAAACGAGCTGGCGATACGAAGGACGGGGTGTGTTAGGATTGAAGATATGTACCTACTGTATAGCCGTATTGTAGCTCTTGATCGATGGATATTCTACCAATGTACTCTCAGTTTCACGCAGATCTCCCCCCAAAACTCCTGAAAGCCGTATTTGCATACGACAAGACCATGACTGTGCAACGGCGACGTCCATGGGTAAAAAGAGGAAGATCTGAAAGTTTCCAGAAGCGTGTCGCATGGTTCATGGGATGCGTCGAGTGGCTGCATTATGTGTCTAGAGGTTTATGGAGAACATAATTCAATCTTGGCCAACCTTCCCCAACGGTTATCGCATTGCGCCAGGTGCTGTGTACAAAGCCAAATTCGTATCTACAATTCTTCCCTCTCACCGCACGAAGAGTACTGTATAGGCTTGTACGTGGGTGCTTTGCGCCGTGCGATGTTTTCACCGAGAGCTTCAGTAAGGGTACCGTCATCGAGATCGATGGCCCAGACCATGGTACTGACGTCCAGTCAGCGGGAGATGTTCAACGGGTGTACAATACCATCAAAAAAGATTTTACATACCCACCCAGGCAATGCTGATGCGCAAAATCGATCTTGGACCGCAGAGTCTGCGTATCGTCGAATGACACCCATTGGTTTGTGTCCCAGGTGACGATCTTAACAGCGGCCGCCTCGTCGTGCGTGACACTAGCACCGTTGGCGATGACCTCGTTGATTTCGGCCGCTGACAGCACACCAGGGGTGCCAGTGCACGCGCCGCCGTTGGCGCCCTCAGAAAACTCGCAGCCAGCCGCCATGCATCCCGGGTCCTTCATTGTAAAACTACGGCCATAGAAGCCAAGACCAAGCACAACGCGCGCCGGATTGATGTTATTGCGCCATAGAAGCTCAAGTCCCATCTTGATCTCGGTCAAATTGGTATGGGCTTGGGCGATGGGGCCGAGGCTGTCGATACTGGCATCCCAGACGCCGTGGATGTCGTACGTCATCATGTTGAACCAGTCGAGATAGGGCTCCATTCCTTGGAGATTGAAGCCGCGGAGATACCAGTAAGAGGCGGGCTGTGGAAATTAGTCGTGGTCGAACAACATACAGGTACATCAGAAGTAAAGACTGCTACTTACGAGGGTTAAGCTAATGCCGTATGCTTTACCGGACGAGTTCAAGCGCTCACGAAGTCTTCGTAGAAGGTTGACATAGTTATCGAAGTCGGCAGGTATGCCACCTCGGTCTTCTGCCACAGGACTGAAGCGTGTGCGTCAGCTAGTGTGCTAGATATGAGTAGGGTTTGTCCACCTACTATTCCCAATCCAAATCAACACCATCTAGGTCATATCGCCTCATGAAGGTCAATAGCGAGTCAAAGAACTTGTCTTGCTTTGCCTCGCTGGCGGCCATGTCGGAAAACGCGGTGCGGTATGGACCGGGATCGTTCATAGCCCATCCTCCGACAGCGATCCAGATCTTGAGATCAGGCTGCCTTTCCTTGAGACCCGCGACGCGACTATAGCGCGAACCGGTGCCGGGGTCCATGTCTTCGATTCCAAATGTGTCAGGGTTGATAAGGGCGAAGGCGAAGTTGATGTGTGTCCAGTAGCCTAGGGGAATGTCCTCAGGCTCCATGTTACCGCAAGGACGCTGATAGTTCCAACCCTCGTAGTACCCGATAGTGCGCGCGTCGGCGGTGCGCTGTGAAAGATCACATTGAGGATGCGGGACAGGATTGGGACCACAGAAGTCAACTGTCGTGCCGCAGAAGCCATGCTTGCTACAGCAGACGTTGAGCGGGCATTTAGTCAGGTTCGCATACTGAGAACCCCACTTATCGCCATCACACTCGGACTTGCCTTCACAGTCGCTCGTGCATTCAGGGCCGCAAAAGACAGGGCCAAAGCCACAAGCACCGGTGCCGGTGTCATCGCTAGAGCGTCTGATTAATATGATGACCAATCGTATGTAGCGACAGCTTTAGCTTACAGAGGTCCGCAACATCCAAGATCACACGGCTTCGTTGCGGTGCATGTGTAGTCGGGTGGACCTTCGTTCGCCTCGATGAGCATCTCTCTAGCCTGCGGCGTGTATTCCTGGCCGGCGACGTTCTCCATGAGTAGCCTATTCTTCGCCTGCCCAGCGAATGAGCTCAGATTGAGTGCCCCTGCAGTCAAGAAGAGGCTCAAAGTCACGCTTAAACGCCAGACTGAGGCACCTTGATACGCCATGACAAGCGGCGATGGATGTTCACACAAAAAATGAGAAGTCGTGAATTGAAAGCAGTCAATTCCAACGGTTGTGACGATATGCTGACTGACAAGGTAATGATAGCGATTGACATGAGAGCTTCACCACTGGGAGACGGTCAAGCCTGGAGCAGAGCGATCGCCCGCCCCGTTACCGCCTGACAAATACATCGATCAGGGGTGATCCGACGATGACACTGCGAGACTCGTATGTTAGCAAGGGTCGCAAGGGTCGGTTCGATATCAACTGCATCTTGCCGTAGTGTCTGCTCCGGCAGGATTCACACGCCAAGACGCACGAAGGATCAGGTTGAGTTTTGCCAGGTGGGCCATCAGGGTCCCTGCCAAGCCGGGACGTCACTAGTCTTGGCACCACGATTAGCCGCCGAGCACACTTTGGGCGGCCAGTGCAAGCCTTACCGAGTATACACCAACACATGTTCGTTGATGCAGGTACGCCCTTGCCGCATGACCCTCAATTGCATGCGCATACTGTCTGCATTCTTAGTCTATGGGGCTGTTGCCAACCTTGTCTCGGAAGACCGGAATGTTGATCCTAGCCAGGCAGGTACCTATCCTTCACAATCCCATGAGCTGGGTCGTATTGCGCAAATCTACCGCTTGCCCTGGTTTGTTCTGGTCTTATCATTTACCTGTGAAAGACTACATGACGTGGTCTTGGCTAAGAATCCTGTGGTTGCATCGGGGCGACAAAGGGGCATCGCGACTCCCTGCCTAGGTGACATGAGACCATCACCTTCCTGAGGCACTTTCGTTCCCCGTCTCTTCCGACTCTTCGTCGTGTTTTCCAAGGTCCTATAGCCTCTTCCGATTGTTCGTACCATTGGTCATACGCACTCTGCTTCTTGCACTTGCTTCATTCATGTCGCTTTTTCCACTCTAGCTATTGTCGTCATGATGATATTCAACTCATTAATTGGCGTTTCGCTTCTGTTCGGCGTGACAAGAGGCCATCGCTCACACCATGCGCATCACGAAAAGCATAGCAATCGAGAAGCAACACAACAGCACTCAGCACCTGTATCGTTGGACAATACTTCTTCGTTCGCATCATCTACTCTTCACAAGAGGGATAACGATCCAGCCGACATGGAATGGATCAAGCGCTGGGCGGCCATTGGTGATAGCTACACGGCCGGTATTGGTGCCGGAAGATCCCTTGGTCACAGGATCACTGCCGACGAGGTAGCTATAACAGAGCCCGATGGTCTGTCAGAAGTTCGCGACAATTGGAGGTGTGCCAGATACGACATGTCGTACCCTAAGGTCATAGAAGCGCAGTTCGGCGCCCACATCGAATCGGACGGCGGCTTCCAGTACCTCGCCTGCAGCGGCGATCGTTCGGAACAGATTTACCAGCAGGCACAGGCCCTGGAGGGCAAGCTCGATTTCGTCACTTTTACCTCTGGTGGAAACGACCTTTGCCTGTCCAAGATGATCGCGGACTGCATCATGCTGCCCTACGGCAAGACATCCGCCTGTGAGACGGTCATCGCAAAGGCCCAGGACAATGCGAAGAATATCATCACGGACAACATCTATCAGATTCTGGAAGCCCTCAACGAGAAGATGAACGATGACGGCATCGTCGTCGTGAACAGTTATGCTCAATTCTTTGACACGCAGAAGGACAATTGCGATCGCCAGTCGTGGGATCTCTGGTGGTTCCTCCCATTAGGTGCCTCATACCGGGCTCTCACCATCGAACGTCGCCACGTCTTCAATCAGCTGGTGCTTGACATCAACCAAGCAATACGCGACGCGGTCGATAAAGCCGCCGAGAGTGAAGACATCAAGTACAAGGTTGGCTACGCCGACTGGGACGTCTGGGTCTCGACAGTGGTGGACGGCCGAATGTGCTCGCCGAGCAGCAACGGCGACTATCCAGACGCCAACCAGCCGGACATGCACTTCATCAAGCCCGACACGCACCCTTGGGGTGAATGGACGGACGACTTCGAGCGGTCAGAGCTACGAAAGCGTGATATGGGTCTCGAAGAGATGCTGAACTCGACAAGGCTGTCCAACTCGGAGAAACGCAGACTGAACCGTGTCAAGGCCATGATGGAGGCTCGTGACCGCAGTCTGGAACGCACACTCTACGACTCTATTCTTTATAAATCACCTGACCCTCGTGCTGCCATTAGACACAAGCTCGACTCCCGGGCACCCGCGCCACCAGACTGCCCCGGGGATGGCGGCTTTGACTGGACGTTCGGCATGGGCATGCCCGATCACATTGCTCAAAATGCAGGTACCCCTTGCGTAAGCGCACGCTTTTCCAATGTTCTTTTGCTGACCGCCGCAGTTCCATCCCAACGAAGCTGGTCACCTGACCATCGCGTCCTTTGCCCTCGCTGAACTCATGGACCTGCGATCAATTGTCCTGGGCGTCGATTCTCCAGCATGCAACGCCGTCACGAACGAGTTTACTTGTTACTCAGATACCGGTAGTAAGTTCTACGTCAGTGGAAACCGCACCAATGAGAGGTATGAGGAGTTTTGCAAGGACGTCGACGAAAATCACGACAAGAACAAGGTCAACTGGAGCTTCTCCAGGAGCTACGACGTTGGCACACCCGAAGAGTACGACTTTACCGTCACCCTTGGCAACGGGGTTTCGGCATTCGACAAAGACGAATGTATCGACTCGATGGAGCACATTATCAACGCGTGCGATACAGAAGACAATCCCATGAGCTGGAAAGGAGGCGGCCGGTACATTCGCGGTGGCGGGGACTACAAGTATGAGCTCAACCCTCGCCGTGCCAATCGCATCTGGCCACCGCCGAAGGCGCCTTACGGCCGCTGCGAAGGCTGGTACAAGGGGTTTCACAGCCGATATAAGGTCCAAGGTACCGGCTTCTCCACATGGGATCACGGCAAAGACACCCTTCGGCCCAACATGGACAATTGCTATGGACTTGGCACGACGCTCTGGAAGTTCGTGTACCATGACAAACCAGCTGAGCATGAGAACTTCGAATGGTATGCTACCTTCAGTACACCACTCTGGGTTCGCGCACGCTGTTGGGCCAATAACAAGATTGTTAAGGCAGCCCAAGGGTGGACAAACGGTTGCGGTGGTAATGATTGAGAGCCGAATCGCAGTGTGAGCAGACTTCATTCCATAGATTTAGCACTTGCCTCGAATTGATAGCCAGCCCTTGCTTCACATACATGAGCCTTTGAATCCTGCAGACGCACATTTTTTATTCTTCCACATCTATCGACATGTGAGTTCCTTCGCGATGGCACCAGCAGTCGCACAGGAAGTCACACCGTTTTGTCTGGCCAGTTGTGTGTCCACGCAATCTTGCCGTTGTTATGCTGATGGCCAGATACTGCTAGAGGCTGATCTTGATCTGCAGGATCGCTCGCTCAACCACGTCGTTAATTGCTGTACATACCGACGTCATTGCCGCATCTGTATTGACTCCTAAAGTGATTAAGAGCGATATGTCCGTCTGTTACGTGCACCATGGCTGGATTGCAGCAAGTCAATACAACCTTCAAGTGAACAAGTCGAATTGAGAGTCGTAAATCGCTAATCATATTCAGTCCAACGCCATGCTGATGCTGAGAATCATGCCGTGATATGGTACAAAGTCTTGGTATACACATCGTCCCCCTCTTGCTTATTCATTCAACCCTTGACCTCCTTCTCGAGTAGTTCTTTCGCTTCGTTGACCTTGGTCGCAAGGTATGGGCTACCGCCGCGATCGGGGTGGTTCAGGAGCATGAGCGATCGGTGCTTCTTTCGTAATAGTTCTTTCGTGATGCCGCGTTCGCTAGAAATAGTCAGTCCTCTGGTACCTATAAGGCATATGTGAATTCTCGCTGGACTTACGGCATCTCTAATATGAGTGCAGCTTCTCTCCGTGTCATCTTCGGCTCAAAGCCGCCTTTGTAGTATCCACGTCCTAGCGCTCCGGCTCCACCGCCTGATCTCCGTAATGCTACAAGTGCTGCGCGACCCTACATCTTAAAGTCAGTACATCTATACGATCTTCCATCTTATTCTCGTAGTTCTCGATCCAGTCTATCTGGGAACATGACTAAGGAAATTGGAGGCCATACGAAGAAAGCAGTGGCACCGGCGCCCAATATCCAAACCCAGGCAGACATCTCGTCACACTATCTGGGCACAACTATGCGATTTCGGTGCTTCGGTATGCGGGTTGTCGGAGCTCGCGATACGGCGACGATACGAGGGCACGTCAGATGGAGATACTTAGGTGGATGGCGGCGGCGAGGTGGTCAGAAGGAAATTTGCGGAGGTGCCTCGGTCGAGAAGCATCGCAATTGGCGGGCCAGATTGGCAGGTGGGTTGGCGTGCACAGGCCACCCAAAATTTCGAGCCGGCGAACTTCTCGAACCGTAACCTCCACACCTTTACACGACACCCGCCTCACCACCGCCAACACCCTGAAGCGTGGTCAATTCTTATATATTCCGATCTCAGCCCGTGCTGACGATTACTGTGACGCGGAAAGGCGCATACCTATACACGACAAGGACGAGCGCGATCGCATTCGCGCCACGACGATAAGATGAGAATTGAGACTTGCTACTTCTGCTCTTCGCCGGTATACCCGTCCAAGGGTATAACCTTTGGTATGCATAAACAATCACACCTCAAAGAGATCCTTGCTGACTCATCAGTGCGCAACGATGCAAAGGCCTTCCGCTTCTGCAAGAGCAAATGCCACAAGAACTTCAAAATGAAGCGCAACCCCCGCAAGCTGGCCTGGACCAAATCCTTCCGCCGCGCGCACAACAAGGAAATGACCGTCGACTCCACCCTCACCTTCGCCCAGCGCCGCAACGTGCCCGTGCGATACAACCGCGACCTCATCCAGACCACCCTCAAGGCCATGGGCCGTGTATCCGAGATCCGGCAGAGGAGAGAGCGCGCATTCTACAAGGCGCGCATGCGTGGCAACAAGCAGAGGCAGCGTGAGGAGGACAGGAAGTTGGTTGAGGAGAACCAGCACTTGCTGCCGCCGAGCGAGAGGTTCGCCAAGGAGGAGGTTGAGCAGGAGGAGATGGAGGTTGATGTGCAGAAGGTCAAGGAGAAGGTCGCGGCTAGGAGGAAGGAGCTTGAGGCTGAGGAGAGCGAGCTCAGTGAGCTTGAGGAGGAGCTGCCCAAGCAGAAGACTAAGACGAAGAAGATGTTGAAGAGGAAGGTTGGTGGCGGTGTTGAGGCTATGGATGTTGACGAGTAGGACTGCGTCTAGGGTACAGATGGTATCTTCTGCGATATGAAAGGACTTTTCCCGACAGTCATTGGATGATCTTCCGACATAGTCATGGAGTTTGGCGTCTCACATTATGGTAGATTACGGACATGATTTCGATACCACAGCAAAAGCATCTTTCCATCCCAAAACCTCACGGCCGAGTGTAGCTTGATGCAGCATGTACTTGAGAATGCTCAGTCTTGTTGACACACCTTTATCCATTATGTGCATCGCGCTGAGGTTCTGCATCTTCATCAGAAATTACTCTAGTCACGACACTCCTGGGGAGCATGGCATGCATTGTGGGATAGCCGCGTACAAGAGTGGCTTCTTCCAAGAGTGTCCACGTGATCGCGCTCTGACGCGCTAATCTTGATCGAGGCTCGGCTCGGCTCCAGGTTAGCTCCGGGCTGCCGCTGCCATCAATTCGTCCTATGCTACTTCCCTCAACCACGACATCCATCTCGATCGACTTGCCGCCGGCGCAGCGCGCTTCTCGTTGGTTCTGAAACACGACTGGACACTAGTTTCGATGGTTGAGATTCCGTTCGAGCACAGCTTCATGTCGCGTAGCCTTGCAGCGCCGAAATGACCACGCGTGCAGCCTCTTCGCATCGGTGCACTCGCGGCACAGCCTTGCGTGGTAATGGGGCATTCCTTACAAGTCAAGGCTGACATCCTTCCGCTTCTAGAGAAGCTTGATTATCTTGAACGGCTTTACTGGTATTAACGGGTAATGCTAAGGCACGGCTCATAGGCTACGATAGATTTGCAGCTTTTGTCAGGCCAATGGCCGGGCCTGACAACACTCCAGCATGCAGTACCATGATGCTTTGTGGCTGTCAGACCGCTGCCAATCGCCACGCAACAGCTGTCCGCTTTACCGGTGACGCAGACCGGAAGGCTTTCTGGCCTTGGTCATCCCCACCTCCACTGCTACCTTCCTTTCGAGCTACTTACGCTCTCTTGTGAGCCTATTGTGGAGCCTCGGGAGCCTTAGTGTCTTGTGTTCAGAGTCAAAACTCAAATCTTGTCGAGATGACCTCCTCCACGCAAATAACAATGGCCGTCTCGATCGTTGCAGGCACCAACGGCCTATTACAGCTGGGCTTATCAATCTCCGACCTAGCCTTACTGATTGACCAAGGCAAGAAGTTCGGCAATTTCGTTCGCGCTGGACAAAACGACAACGATCTGTTTGATGTTCTCGATGAAGACCGAGAAGCGGTACTCAAAAGGCGTGGACTTGCGAATGCACCTGAGATGGAGAAGAGATGGCCAATGATGGATTTTGTCCACCAAGGAGTAAAGGTAAAGGGCAAGATCGGGCAAGGCTCGCGAACTGAATCGTCTTTGCGCGACGCGAATCATCGGAAAAAGAAGGCGAGCGCTCGCGACGATGTGGACAGCTTCACGTGGGTTATGGTCGCGATCACTTCCGCGTTGGATGAATGTCTGCCATCAAGTGAGATTCAAGAGATGCTAATTGACGTCTTTGTCGAAGTATTGGGTCGCGATGATGACATTGCACCTGCACTGAGAGTGACCATCAAAAAGAACATCGAGTCTTGGAGGTCTTTCGGATGTGCTAGAGAGATAGCCTTCGCGATCAAGAAGGAGATGCGGAAGAGTTTAGCGAACGGCACATCCAATACGTCCTTAGCACGTGCCATCCCTCAGCTGAACGAAGCAGAAACGGAACACACGAGACATATGCTGATATGGCTTCTCAACGGGGATGTGGCCGTCTTCAATGCCATGTCTCCAATCACCTTTTCTATTGCTGAAGCTTTGAGAAAGGTCGACCTCGATCTCTGCACGGATGGTCGCCCTGCCCACGAGGGACAAGCATGCGTCATGTATCATCATGAAGGTCAACGTCTTGGAATGCCTGGCTTCGGCACGATTTCAGTCCCAAGAGGATTAAGTTCCAGACCTCTCCAGATCTCATGGCCTCGCGACAATCCTGAGTCAATGATCGACGCGCTTGGAGTCGGTCGCTCGTTGGAAAACCTCATGAATCAATCCTGGCAGCGTGGGAAGATTGTTGCCGGTGCTATAGAACTGGTAGGACAAGCGGACGGACCGTATGAAGCCTCTCAAGAGGTTTATTACTCCCTCCAGGTTTCTGACCATACACGCGTCAGCAAAAAATACGACCCTCACATCGGTATGCTCGCCGATCAAGGACTTCCCGCAGACACCGAAGACACATATAGTGCTCTGGAGTGGATTCTGCAAGGGGAGCCGCCAGACAGCTCGCGGTGGCTTCACAACCATGTTGCGCAAGACTATCTGCTCCGAGTCGACAAAGCAGATGCGGTTCCCGAAGATCTGTACAGACCGGTATATCTCAAGTACCAGGCCTTTGTATTTGGCTTCTACTATCAGCTTCTGACACAACTCTTATCCTTTACATTGGTGGAAGCCACCGCCTTCTTCCATGGGATATGGGGCGCAAATAGCACAACATTCTTAGCCATGTGCACTCAGCTCGGTCGATGTTGGCGGCGGGATGAGAAGGTTAGTCGGGCCCATATGCTCTACGTACTTTCAGCAATGTACAACGGCCGTCGCAAAGTTTATGACACAGACTCGAAGCTTCCCCGTCTTGTCGGTGTCCTTGGACCCATTTCAGTGCTAGCACTGCCCCTCGTCCGTACTACAGACGACCCAAAGGAAATTGCCAGGATTGCCGTCGTCGACCTGCCAATCGTTGATCTCAGTGCCGAGGGTGCTGATGGGGATCTCATGGCAAGCGAAGGCGGAGGAATACGTTTCGAATTCCCTGGCAAGGACGACAGCTCCACAACTATCACACAACCAGCTTGTCCCAAAGACGACTGGATCGTACACCCATACATGAGCATAGCATTAGGTGGAGATGGCATCAGTGGCGTGGTCATGGCAGCTCGGTGTGGCAAGAGGCTTGTTGGGTGGTTCAACCCACTGGCTGCCGACATTTCCTTCCTCAGTCCAGCCTATGTGAAGGAGTCCTACAGTGAAGGCGATGTGGTTGCATTCGAAGTAAGGGACGAACACTGGGAAGCTGGCAAGGCTCTACAGCCAAGCTTGAGCAACCCGGGCTCTGCGTTCGGCGTCGTACGCTCTCACAACTCTCCCAGTCACCGGTATGCCGCTGCAGGTTTCTATGCAGAACGAGGTGAGGAGATAGCGATTGCTCGGTCTGCTACCGAATTCCGTGGCGCCTTCGATAGGATTGAAGCACAAGATCGCGGTATGGTCATCGCGTAAATGCTCCGCGCGGCTCTCGATTTCGAATAGTATCAGTTGAATTACATTTCACTCTCCTCGGCATCTTCACGAAGGAGTACTACTAAAACTACTGCTGCATCTACAGATTTCCGTGCTGAGGTCAGTATTTGAGTATGCAGGCTACTCTTATTCCCATAAAGCGGAGGATCTGCGGCTCACGGGTTGAAGTTGGGGTGGGGACCGTGCGTTGAGCTGAGTCGATACACGACGGAACTGGCACCACTGATTGCGCGATCGTCGGAGCACAGCTTTGTATCGTGCAGCCTTGCAGCACCGAGACGGCGACGCAAAGACGCTGCACGCGCGTCACAGCCTTGTGTCTTCGACTAGCGTCCTTTACCACTTAAGGCTAACATACTCCCGCTTTTAGAGGGCCCGAAGGCTTTCAGAGGCTTTACTGGTGGCAACGGATAACGCTAGGAGCGACTCACAGGCTATGATGGCTTCGCAGAGTTTGCCAGGCCAATGGGCTACACTACAACATCCACTACTCTGATGCAATATCCCAAGTGTCTGACAATTGGCTTGCCTCGAATAGATGAGCATGGCAGGTCGGCGACCAGATCAGAGAACGCTAAGTAAGATCCGCAGCTTGCGGGTAAATGCGGGGTGGGGGCCAAAGTATGTCGAACTGAGCGCGTGCTCACCACTCATCAACACGCGCCGCTGGTACTTTCTTTTTATACCGGCTCGGATCATCTCGTCATCAACTTCGTCCCACGCCAACAGGTCACCTTCGCTTCCAGGAAGGCAATGCGTTGCGCTGTTCGAAGACTATACATCGATTGACATTGCTACTCCATGGCTATCCAGGGCATAGCCTTGTGCTGAGAGCCTAACGCCATAAAGGGAAGCATGTCTAAAATGAGCGGGAGTGGCTTTCAGGCATCCCTACAGCGCCACAATCGGGGCCGTCTGACCGCAGCGAAATGATCATGCTTCGCCCTGCTCCTAACGTTGTTAGTGCGTTCAGACGCTCCCAGTCTATCCTTACAGAAGGCAGTATTGCATAAACAGCTCACTTCTCTAGACGCACGCAGGAAACCGGGTCTGTCGGTATCAAACTATCAACACCTTCCAAGACTAACGCGACTATGCGCCTTCTACAACGTTCGTCCGACTCTGTCGGCTTCAGCCTTGTTGAGCGGTTCAAGGAAGAAGTCCCGCCCTACGCAATCCTATCGCACACCTGGGGTTCGAACGAAGACGAAGTCACATTTTCAGATATGAGAGACGAGCGAGCCAAACGTATCCCTGGGTACAGCAAGCTAGTCTTCTGTTCTGAACGCGCTACTAGCGACAAACTAGATTTCTTTTGGGTCGACACATGCTGCATTGACAAGAGCAGTAGTGCTGAGTTAACGGAAGCCATCAATTCCATGTACAAGTGGTACCAGCAGGCTGAGAAGTGCTATGTTCTTCTTTCCGACGTGGAGATCGATGTACCAGTGGAAGACATATCTGAAGAACAATGGGTGCAAATATTCCACAGCAGTAGATGGTTCCAGCGCGGTTGGACACTGCAAGAGATGCTTGCGCCGAGAGTTGTCGAATTCTTCTCCAGAACAGGCAAACCACTGGGCGACAAAGTCACATTGCTACAAGCTCTCCATCTTCGAACCCGGATACCCGTTCTGGCACTCCAGAGCGGTTCAGTAGAAGATTTCAGCATCGACGAACGCATATCATGGATTGAGGGACGTCAGACGAAAAGAGAAGAGGATTCAGCATATTCTCTATTGGGTTTGTGTGACGTCTACATGCCGCTAATATACGGCGAGGGGTTTGGGAGGGCCTTGACCCGGTTGCGCAACGAAGCCGAGCGCTCGCTGCACGATAAAGTGCCAATCGATCTACCTGGGGCACGTCGATGGACGGTTCCTTTTCGGCGCGAAACCGAATTCCATCATGGCGACTGCTTAGAGAAGGTGTATCAGATATGCTCTCAGAACGGTGGCTGGGCGTCCCTGATTGGACCCGCGGGCGTTGGGTACGTTTCTCCGTTTATTAGTAGTGACAGGGTACTGATATAGCAATCAGGAAGACACGACTTGCTATCGAATACGCCTATCGAGTACGATTTCAGACCCCAACGAAATGGGTTTTTTGGATCAATGCAGAGACGCGCGCAAGTTTCAGAGAAGGTTTCAATGCAATCGCCGCAGCGGCGAAGATTAATCACTGGAACGATCCTTCCGTCGACATATGTCCAATCGTGTATAGATGGCTATGCGATATCGCAAACGGGCAATGGACAATGGTGGTTGACAATGCTGAAGATGCCGACACCTTCTTCGTGTCACGCATATCGCGTAATCATGCAACAGCGGATCCGATTTCATCCGTGGAGCGACTCTCCAACTTCCTTCCAATATCGCCCAACGGGTCGATCCTCTTCATCACTCGTAATCGAGACTTTACGCGGGGGCTCAGGGGTGTCAACAGTGATATAGCGAATGTCGACGTCCGAGACTACGCTTCGTTCGACATAGAAGACCACGTATTACCGATTCTTCAAGAAACTCCAAATGCTTCCGAATCATCACAGCTCTTGGAAGACAACGTGGCTGCATTGCAACCGGACAAAAGTAGAGCCGAACCCACAGCGCCTAGAAAGGAAGTCCCCGTGTATTGGACATCCGTAAGTCTGTTTCGCGGTTCTTGCTGAGATACGCTAACATTCACATCAGCGTGGTAAGCGCATGTTCGACAAGTACGTTGACATAGACCATGGCGCTGTAAGGGAGCTCGAACGAGAGCTGCAAGCACGATACAAGACTCCCAAGAAGGATACGCCTCGCATCTTCGCACAAATACTGCGCACCTCAAGTCGGCAGGGTGGAGATGGGAAAATGACAGACTCGGAGGCCGAACGGGGAGAGTGCGAGTTGCAGACTCGTTCCGGTGTACCCCGCCCAGTTCATACTACGGCCGCATCTGAACGTGGATTCGAAGATCGAGAAGGGGAGCCCCTTCGCCTGCTGGTCTGTGTGAACGCTCAAGGGAAGTTGAAATTGACGCAGGAGGATCTGCAACACATCAACGACGATCGTCAACTATTCCAGCACCTTCGAAAGCGACTTTTGGCCAACCAACATCGGGTGACCCTCACAGATATCAGAAGTTTCACTTTGGCCAAGGTAGGCTTCCAGGAGAGATATCGTCTTACTTGGGACTGACAATTCACCAGTTCTCGCTCGATTACAACAACGACCCTGTGGTCTATACACACCAAGATTCGTGTAACGTCTTGACTAACGGGCTTTACCATCCAGATTCGGGATTCTATTGTATCTGCCTTCCGCCAGAAGAGATGGTCGGAAATGACAAGGAATACATTTGCAACCCAGCTCCGAGATCTCGAAACCGGCGACTGATGCCAATCCTTGGTTTCAACATGTTGAAACAAGACCTTCTAGATCCTGATGCTATTGCAGCTGGTCAAAGAACAGTCCTTGACCAGCTGCCGAAACGGAGACTCCCTGGACAACTCAAAGCCATTCCAGGAAGCGATGTTACAGGTTGGGGTCTCTATATTGAGGCGGGGCGTCCTTCGTCAAGACGCGGCTGTTGCCTATTCTTGTTCTTGGCGATAGTAGTGATCTGCTTCGTCGTAGGCTTTTCTTTCGGCCTTAGACGGCGATAGACCCGACCCTAGAATGGAGGACAGAGGTCTATTATCTACATCTTACTCTCTTTCGCAACCTTCACAATAAACCCCAGGCGCGGAAAATGAATTCTTACATCCAACTCGGCCTTCTCATGCGGCTTGATGACAACCTCCTCGCTTCCAATCTTGACCAATGTGCCCTTCGTGGGGTTACCGCGTCCAGTGTCATCTGGAACAACGCTCACTCCCACCCCCGGTACCATCCCTCTCCGAGTATCAAGCACCTCATGTGGCGCAACCGCCGTAGGAACCAGCAGCTCTCCGTCGCCTAGCAAAGGCGTCCGTCTCAGCGCCTCCTTCCACCGCATATCGCCTTCCTTCACCGTTGTTTGCGTATCTTCCAAACCCTCAATATATCGCTCAAACGCCCCGAACCACCTCATCAACCCCGGAAACCTCTCCGCATTAAACACCACCCCCACAACATCCTCCTCCCCATCCGTATCCCTCGCCCCACCACCACTCAGATCCCCAATCCCCCTTCCAGCCCCAATATCCATACCCCACCGTAACTGATAGTACAAACTCAAATCCGCCAAACTTGGCGTCTGCGTCGGCATCGCCCACGTGCCAGACATAAACATCGGTTCCAGCATCGAGAGGTGCATGTCCAGAAGCGAAAGGTTGTCTGGGATTTTGGCTTGGAGTTTTTCGGGCTGGATAGGGTGCCCGATTAATTGGGCGCGGTCTTTACCGAAATCTGAGGACCAGACTGACGGCGGTATAAAACCTGTGGTCGTTCTGAACAACGGTTTCTGCTCTAGTCAGCATACGGGCACCACACCTTCCCCTTACCCCTTCCCCCTCCCTTTCTCCCTGTCCTCTCTCCAAAACAAGACAACAAGAACACAAAACACTTACATCCGTCCAAAACCCCGCAAACCCCCTCGCCATCGCCCTATACTTCCACTCTCCTACTCCCAAACCCTTTGCTTCCGGATACACAGTACCCCAACCCTGCTTCCCTGGGAAGAAATGCTCCAAGGCTTCGATGATGAGCGAGGTGTCGCAGTAGATGTGTCGTCCGATTGCTAGGATGGGGATGCGGCGGTATTGGAGGCCGAAGGTTGAGGTTATGAGGGGACGGGGGAGCATGGAGGGGACGGGGATGTATGCTGAGGTTGGGTGGTTAGTGATGGGTTAGTGGGGGGGTGGTGGGAGGATGGTGGTGCGGATGGTGGAGGCTTACAGAAGGGGATTTGTTTGATGCGGAGGGCCAAACGGACTTTGTTCGTAAATGGACTTGCTGTGCTGTGGTCAGTTTGTGTGGAGCATGTGATTGATGGGGATGTGCTCACAGTCATAGCCGAACAAGACCACCGGTGGGTGGTTCGTCGGTGGCGCCATGTGTGTTTGATTATATTATAGCAATTCTGTTGTTGTATGCGCTTCTAAACTGTAATGTTTATGGAAGAGAAACAACGGAGTGGTGATGCCAAGTGGTGATGTCGGCATACCCCGCCCAGCCATTGACGTGCCGAGGTCCTGGTCGGGACGTACGGCATGCGATGTAATCGATCAAATGTCAATCGAGTATGTTTTAAACTGTTGTATATGGTGTTGCCGGTTATTTGCGAGTCGCGATATCATGTTTTCTGAAAGATGGGCAACTTGATTGACTTGTGTCACGAAAGAGTTGTAGGGCGGAAGACGGTTATGTGCATATTTACTGTGACAAGAGATAATTCAACAACAGTAGCTGTGCAGTGCTCTACAAACCCTCCTTTTGATTCAGCCTAATCCCCCTCTCAACAAGCCCTTCAATCCATCCATTAAACTCTTGCCTCATCTCCGCAGGCAGCACGTGCCCCTGACCCTTGATAAAATGCTTCTCAATTTCACCTTGTTGCCAAACATCGTCTCCCTCTTCAACACCTAACCAATTCTCTTTACCCGTTACACCCTCGCCCTTCTCCAATCCCCGCCAAAGCACAACGCCCAGAGGGAACGTCAGCATACGATCCTTAGTCCCGTGGACGACCATGATTCTGTTCTTGCCGACCGTCTTCGCGATCTGTTGGAGTTGCTCCGGGCTCTTGTGATGCCATCCCGCGGCAATGGCTTGTAGCATGAAGCCCGCCTTGCCAAAGTATTGGGGGTGTTGCCGTTTCCAGAGTTCGTTGGCGGCGAAGCGGTCGCCGTTTGTGGGGAAGGCTTGGACAACGGGTTCGAGCGTGTCGGGCGAGTCGAGCCATTGCTGGGTGTAGAGATTCTTCTTCACGCCTTCGATTTGGGCATCAAGAGACTTCGGGATGAAGAGGTTGGCGCGATTAATGAGATTTTCGAGGAAACCCTGGAGGTGTGAGTCGACGAAGGGTATGGGATGTAGTGCTACGTACGGTTGTTCGGAACAGTTGTGCGGCTGTTGATACTAGCGACAGTGTGCATATCCGCTCCGGTATTAACATAGCCTAGATGTTTGTTAGCGAGAATGCATTTCGAAAGCATGAATATTGTCCGCAATAGGCAATTCCGCCGCATCCCCCACGATCGACATACACAACCGGAGATCATATGTGCTCTACTATCGAACACGTGGGGGTGGGGTCAATCGAGCGGAGCGGAAGATGAAAGCGCCGATGAGATTACAGGATGATGCTGGGTGTCAGAAGTCCAGAGAAATGTTTCTGGCGACTACATGTCGAGGATTTGTGTTCAATAACGGAACGTGTAGCTTCCGAGTCGAAGATCATGACGATAAAGATATTGTGGACTTACAATCTCCTGAGCTATCATTCCACCCATGCTTATGCCAATGACGTGCAGTTCACGCTTGCCGGTCCAGCCGATGTGGTCGAGCACTTCGACCAGGTCTTGAGCCATGGCAGAGGTGGAGTATCTCGACGTGGGCTTGTCGGAGTCGCCGATTCCCCGATTGTCAGTCACCAGCGACGAGTACTGATCGCCTTTGTTGTGGGCGAAGTCTTTCGTCTGGCGCTGCCATGCATACTTCATGCCACCAAGGCCCATAACCCACTACATAGCGTCAGTCGTTGAGTCTTCACGATAACGATGTGTACGGAAGATGCCGGAAGCGGCTATAGAGTGAAATGTATAAGTGTGCGAGTTGGACAACCTGAGACACGACGCAGACGAGTTGAGACGGTCATTGTGACTGAAACGAAACGGTGACAGGGTGCCGGTACCCGTGGATTGGTAGAAGAGGAACATTACAAATGCATCCCGGTCAAGAACAAGCTTTCTTTGGCGTGATATGCAGCGCATCATGTTGGAGCAGATATTAATACCGAAAGTGGGGCGACTTACCACGAGGTGTCTGTCGCCATGGCCGTGGACCTCGTAAGCGATGTTAAGGGGGCCGCCACGGTCTTTGGCCACAACGGCCTTGCCTTTCTTTTCTGGTTTGAGGTCCCAGATGGTGTGGTTGAATTCAGGATGTTGCTGCAGCTCTTCGACAGTCATTGGTGCCATGGCGGGGAGTGGTGCAAGCCTCGATCTGGAAAGTTAGTCAGAGGTTCAGGTGGAATGTCAGGAGGGGCGGAGATGCGAGGATGCGACGGGAGTGGTGGCGCAGCAGGGTGGACAACGTTGTCGTGTGGCTGCCGCTCGGCATGTGTCTCTTGGTAGCGGTGTGCCCATAGCGCATCCCGGCAAGCGACAGGTACGCGAGCGTTGGAAGCGGAAGGGACCAGGAATGCTGACGTACTATTCTTGTAGGCGCTTACGAGCCTTGGAGTTGGTAGGTCTAGGCTGCAGAATAAACAATTCTAGGCTTACAGAGTAGTATGCTCTAGACTGGCCTGGTGAATGTCAAAGGAATAAGCTGTATTGATTAAGTTGCTAGGCGTATAAAGTTCTTCACCTGCCAAACGCGTGGGAGAAGCAATATCGCAACGTCATGTCTACTAGCCCGTTTCCAGCCCAGCTGGCGTGGCTCGTGTCTGACTAAGGCGGGCTGGACGCGCGAACTACGGACGACGCGGCTCTCTAGGCTGGCCGTAGTTATTGACAGTAGACGCGGAGAAGAGCTGCCTCAGGTGTCGTCTCAGCTGCTACCCGTCGACTAATCACCCTTACCGCCATCCTCGTGTTGCCGTTTTTAGCGGGCGTTGCGCATCTGCAACAGGCCAAACAAGCTTTCTGCCTCACCCGTTCACCGTCGGCCACGATTCGACACTCGGCGAGTCTGCGACACCCACCCCCAGGGCCCTGTAGATGCGATCCTCGGCAGCGTTTCACCCTGCTCAGCACTAGACCTCCAGACCCCCAGCACGACACCCCTCCGCCCTCACAAAACACCACCAGGCCCCGGATACTCGCGAGGGCCCAATTGCCCGACGACCTCACGACTGACGACATAGCGCTCCTAATACACCATGAACCCCCCTCCCAACGGCTTCTATGCCACCGGCCCGCCCATGATGAACCCTCCGCCGCCGCGTCTGTTCGGCAGCGGCACCTACGACCCGTCGCAGATGCCGCCGGGCAACATGTTCAACCTCGACGACGACGACCACAACGACAGCGACCCCAAGCGGCGGCGCATCGCACGGGTACAGCGCGCGGACTTGAGGGTGACGACGGCATGCTGACAGGATTCAGGCGTGCGACATGTGCCGGAAGAAGAAGATCAAGTGCGACGGCAAGATGCCCTCGTGCACCCACTGCCAGAACTACAAGACCGAGTGCATCTTCACCCAGGTCGAGAAGAAGCGCCAGCCGCCAAAGGGGTAGGTGCGACAGAGGTGTTGCGCACATGGCATACTGACCGTGCACAGCGCCAAGTACATCGAGGGTCTGGAGAACCGCCTGGCGCGCATGGAGTCGCTGATGCGCCTCTCTGGCGTCCTACCCGATGACGACGATGGCAGCACCGACCTGGCCACACTCGAGCGGCGGCTGGAGGCACGAGCCGGGCGATCCGCTACACCCCGGAATAGCATCGACGACCGACGAGCCTCCATGGCACCGCCCACAACGGGCCATTCGACCGCCAATGGCACACCAGCACAGCCAGCTCTCCCCAGTCCGAGGAGCGGCACCGCCTCACCAGAGCCCCAGGAAGAGATGGACACCACCAAGGACAAAGACAAGGAAGAAGACGCGCTCGCCGAGATGATGTGTTCCCTGGTGACGAACAACTGCGGAGAAACCAGATATATCGGTATGTGCTCCATATCCGTCGTCTTCACCACTAATAATCCCAGGTTCATCCTCCGGTTTCTCCATCTTCTCGCCCAAAGGCATACAATGGGTCAACGAAAAGACCGGCGACAACTCTTTCCGCGACATGATCTCCACAGCCGCCGTCGAGGACAACAAGTGGATCCAATGGCGGCCTGACGTCTTCCAGGACATCTTCAAGCGCCGCGTCTACAAACAACTCCCGCCCAAGCACGAAGCTCTGTCTCTACTCAAGGACTATTTTGAGAACTTCAACTGCATGTTCCCGCTGTTCCACGAACCGACCTTTATGCATCTGGTAGATAAGCACTACTCAAAAGACCCATACGAGGGATCCGGCTGGTGGGCCAGTCTGAATGTCGCTCTAGCTTTTGCACATCGATTGCGCGTCATGAGCAATTTAGTCCCAGCAGAAGAAGACGAAAAGGCGTGGCAGTACCTGAAGAACGCCATGAGTGTCATGGTCGAGCTCACCATGCGTAACACCGATCTACTTAGTGTGCAGGCTTTACTGGGAGTGGTATGTAATGTCGGACTTTGAAGATGTTCTCATCTAACGACTTCAGGGTCTCTTCCTCCTTGGAACGCCGAACCCACAACCTACCTACTTCTTCGTTGCCACCGCCATGCGACTTGCGCATAGCATTGGTCTCCACAAGAAGGGTGCCAACTTCAGTCTCAACGCCGCGGAAGTCGAACAACGAAGGCGTGTTTTCTGGATAGCCTACATGCTGGACAAAGAGTGAGTCTTTCAATCTTCCAACAGTATACAGACTAACACCATCAAGTATTTGTCTGAGGTCTGGCAGACCACCTGTGCAAGACGACGACGATATGAACGTCGAGCTACCGAGCGAGACTCCACCGGACAATATCGGCAACATCCCGCTCGCTGATGGAAAGGGCACCATGAACCTGTTCCGTCTCATGTGCACCTTCTCCGTGATCCAAAGCAAAGTCTACAAGGGCCTCTATTCAGTAAAGGCATCCAAGCAGACCGATGGCGAGCTACTCAATACTATTGGCGAACTCGACAAAGAGTTGGAAGCCTGGAAAGACGACATACCACTGGAATTCAGACCAGAGCACGACATCAAGGCATCGCACACCCCGCTCATCCTTCAGGTCGCAGTGCTACATCTCGGATACTACAACTGCTTGACCACTATCCACCGCATGAGCGTGCATCACGGATACTGGACCAGTCGATTATCCAACTTCGCGATACAAGGTCTCAACGCTCGCCCTCTGAACCCCAGAGTCTTCATGTCCGCCCAATTGTGTGTCCAAGCCGCTCGAGCTTCGATACATCTCCTGAAGTACATACCTAAAGGTGACTTGTCGTGTGTCTGGCTGGTCATCTACTTCCCTGTCACCGCTCTGGTCACGCTCTTCGCCAACATCCTACAAAATCCACAAGACACACGATCACGGTCAGATCTCAAGCTAATGAAGCTGGTCGTCAACTTCCTGAACATGCTCAACGACGACCAAGGTAGTGGCAGTGTTAAGCGCATGTGCACAGTTTGCGCTGAGTTTGAGCGCATTGCCACTATCGTGCTTGAGAAGGCAGATCGCGAGCACGCATCGCGGCGGAAGAGGAAACAGGGCGATAGCGAACAGGATGCTCAGATCGAAGCAACCGCGGCTGAGCTCCTTTCAACAGGCCGCAACCCACAGTCCCCACCTCAGCAAGTTACGACCCCACAAAATCCTCCCGCTCAAGAGGGTATGATCTTCAATCCAGATTTCCATGGGTTCAACGAGGTAAGCTGCATCACCGTGGTGCTAGTCCAAAGCTAACATGTTCAGCCATTCCCCTTCTCACCGAATTTCACACACGACTCCTTACAACCCAACATCCAAATGAGCCAATATGGATCACCAGGAATCACCGCGCAAATGCTCCAGCAATCACAAAGTCTACCGATGACAACAGGTGGTGACATAAATGGCGTTAACGCAAACATTAATGCCATGGCCGGCATGGGCCAGTTCGATCAGACTCTTAACAACGTTCCACAAGATCTGTGGAAGATGCCAATGACACTGGAATGGGATTGGGCGGATATGACTGGAGGCTTCTCGGGATACGAGGATGGCATTAGTATGAACGGTGTACTTCCGGATTTCTCCAATAACACCGGCCATGGAACAAGCGAGTTCAACCAAGGCGCCATGAATGGTGGTCGATGATGAAGCTTATTCGCAGCCGATCGGATGGAGCTTGCCGTCCCGACGATGGTGTATCACAACATCGACCATTACGTTTTGACCCTTCAATGCCAGCAGAACATTTTCTCCCGTCTGGGAACGGATGTTACCGCCCAACTCCAGCACGATCTTGCGTGCTTCGCTATATACCACTTCTCACCATCGGATGCATATCTGTGTATGCATCTAATTATGAATTTCGTAGCTGTGTAAAATAATGTTGTATCTCCGAATCAATACATTTTGTAATAACACATCCTTGCTACAACCCGAGAACGTCGCGCATGCACGGTAGTGACGTCCCTGTAGCTATCTGCTCGGTCAATCATAGGCTGCCATTAACATGGCGCTACGGATCACGATTCGGAGATCCTCGCTGTACGATGATGCTCACCCGCTTGACGTATGTCACCCAAACATCTCGATATATTCACCAACAATCCCTGCGCTGATCACATAGCTTCATTCAACACCCTTCCCCTCTCAACCACTTTACTTGCCCTCAACCTTCATCTAGTACTCTGTCGAACCAACACACAATGAAGAACATAACCTCCCTCCTCTCCACCCTCATAACCGCAAACCACATCCTCTCCCACCACGCCGTCCTCGACCCCTTTGGCCACATCAGCGTCCGCAACCCAAACACCAACACCACTTTCTTCATCGCCCTGCAGATTGGTAAACACCCATCTCACCTGTTAGTCTCTTTGACAAGACCCGTAAGCTGATTCATCATTAACAACACAGGCCCAGCGACCGTCTCCTCCCCCGCTGACATCGGCGAATACCACATCGCCGATGGCACGCCCTTACCTGGTACTACGGGTGGATATGCGGAACGCTATATCCACAGCGAGATAATGAAAAGATATCCGGATGTTAATGCGGTTGTGCATAGTCATAGTGAGGATGTGTTACCGTATACGGTTCTAGATTCTGCTGGCGATGGAAATGAAAATGGAGATGGAGATGGAAAGGGGATGCGAGGGATGCAGCCTGTGTACCATATGGCTGGTTTTCTGGGCGCGGAAGTACCGAGGTTTGATATTGAGGATGTGTATGAGGAGGGGGAGCCGAGGGATATGCTGGTTAATAGTGTGAGGTTGGGGGAGGGACTGGCGGGGATGTTTGGGAGGAATGGGACGAGGGTTACGGAGCCTTTATATACGACGGTTTTGATGCGCGGGTATGTATTCTCGTAGGCGATGAACGCTTGGTGATGCATCTGCTGACGTTTTGTTTCAATTTGTAGCCATGGTTTTGTGACAGTTGGCGACGGGATAGAGCAGGTCCTGGATTTTGCGTATTACGCGGCGAGTAATGCGAGGGTGCAGACGAAGGCGTTGCTGTTGGCTGGTGTTGGTGGCGGTGAGGGAATCGGAGGTGTTGTGAAGTATTTGAGTGCGAAAGAGAGAAAAGCGACGAGTGAGATGAATCGCTGGATTGTGTTTAAGCCTTGGAGGCAATGGGTTATGGAGGTGGAGAGGAGTGGGAGGTTTGTTAATGTTTTGGGGACGCCGCCGCTTGATGTGGAGTGAGGATTGGAGAGACGGTCGGATGTTTGGTGGTTATCAAGCTGCAGAAGTAATTCGATGTTTGAAGCTCGATGTTCTACGATCGAATTGTGTAGGCGTGATCCCATCGTGGGGTTGATACCGATAGATCTGCATGACGCCATCTGCCAAGCCCCAACAGCTCGGGAGCGGAGGAAGGCGGTAGGCGTTCTTCCTCTCCGCCCTCTCGACTGCCGTCCGTCCCCACTCACGTCATGTTGAAGTTATCCCGCAAAAGGAAGCTCGATGTACTACCAAGACCTTAGCAGCTGAAAAGACGTTAAGATGGCTGCGAGGTATCCATGGATGCAGACATCCGCTCCTAATCCATGCCTGATAACGTGCTTATGCATACACATCACGACTACTCAAACAGCATGCGCAATTGACGTATAAAGATGCAATGCCTCATTCCCAGCGAGAGATGTACCTCGCACCACCTCTCAGACCATCTGCTAAGTCCTTAGCTTCAACCTCCGAAGGACCTCAACTTTGAACGCATCGATCATCATGAGGGCCTCTTACAAGACAGTCTTAGCTGTACTTCCACTCTACGCAATTACGACCATCGCGGATCGATATGCCAGCAACATACGACCGGTAATTGTGGATTCACCACAAGTGGCGGCCAACTTTCCCGACGTCGATGGCATACAATTGTTGTCGCCGGCTTTCATAAATCCGGAGAACGTACCAGCGACATTTGCGAACGGCACCTCAGGACCCACTCCACAGGGTCACTTAGGTACGTTCCGGATACCAGAACAGCTCCACGCTTACTGATCTTTTCAAGAGAGCTTCGTGAAAGGTCTCACCCAGCGTAACGGATGGATCACCTACAATAGCGGCCTGAAATCTGAGGAAGATCGCGCGATCCCATACGTCACATTGACAAATGGCAAGAAAAGCAGTAAGAAACTACGTGTCTGGATCCAAGGAGGCCAACATGGGAACGAGCCTGCAGGCGACGAGGGCGTGCTTGCATTGCTTGGAAAGTTCGCACAAGACTCCCAGTGGAGCGCCAAGGTCCTTGAGAAGATCGATCTTACGATCATCCCGCGTTACAACGTCGATGGCGTCGAGTACCTACAGCGACAACTGGCCTCCAACTACGATCCCAACCGCGATCACGCAGTCCTCGAGCGAGAGCAGACACGAGCCATCAGAAAGCTACAGTCTGAGTTCGACCCTCACATCTTCATCGACGACCACGAGTACACCGGAGGTAACTTGGTAGCGGAAAAGTACATCCGCGCGCAGGACCTGCTTGTCTCCGCCAACAAGAATCAGAACGTCAACCCCAGCATCCGAGCTTTGAACCAGGAATTCGTCGACGACATCTTCTCGGTTGCCGAGAATAAGGACCTGCGAATCTTCCCATACTTCACCACGAGTGTTGCAAACGGCACGATAACGATCGAAGAGCCTGATGCGCTTGCCGCGGCGAATCACAAGGGTGCTGGTAACTACCAGGCCCTGACTTTCCTCGTCGAGACGCGTGGAATTGCTATCGCCGATCAGCACTTCCAGCGACGTGTAGCTTCGCATGTTATTGTGCTAGAAACCATCCTCAACAAAGCAGTCGATGAGTTCGACGATGTGTACAAGATCGTTGAAGCTGGGCGAAAGGCGTTCATCGACAGCAAAGACGATATCGTTGTCGCGTATGAACAGCGCATCACCAACAAGACAGTTCCCTTCATCGACGCATCAACCGGCTCACTCATCTCCGTACCCGTCCGCTCTCGTAACAGCGACCCCTCCATCATCACCCTCTCGCGTCCCCGACCAAAAGCCTACGTCTTCTCACGCGCCTGGGCCGATGTAGCAGAGCGTCTCCGCATCCTCGGTGTCACCGTCGACGTTCTGGAGGAAGACTTTGTCGGAACTGTTGAAGCGCTCGTAGTCACGAAGGCTGAGCTTGCTGAGACCAAATTCGAAGGCATCGCGGGTACAACAGTCACGACTAATGCGACGCAGCGTGCTGTTACAATACCGGCTGGCGGCTTCTACGTTGATACAAAGCAAAAGAACGCTGGGTATGCATTCACGCTGTTGGAACCGGAGGGGGAGGCGAGTCAAGTGTATTATAACAAGATTCCGCTGGAGGTCGGGGATGAATATCCAGTATTTAGGGTTTTGTAGAATGTCCGTACCGAAAGAGCTGTAAGAAGAGTATACGAACAACCCATCTGCCGATGCTGAACGACTTCTCCATCCGCACTCGCATGCATAACCCCTCCTTCAGCCCTACAATTCTCTCATCAACGTTACTAGCGCCCGGTGTCATGCTTCCAGTGTGCTTCTAGCAGTCTCCAATCGAATCGAGAGACATGATGGTGATCTGGGTGGCCTGATACTAAGTTCAGCATGTAGACCCTTGGTTCTCCTCGTTTGTAGGGCCGAAAACCCCAAACTCTATTCCTCGCGATCTGTGCGATACGGTGAGAGTAGGTGGGCCGAGGGTTCAACGAGGATGTAGTGTACGGCAATTGACTAGTGCTTACTGGTGTCAGGCGAAGTTTAACCGGCAGCAGTGCTTGTTTGTACTGTATGTTAAGCGTGCGCGGTGACGACTAGTCCTCCGGGCTGCGTTCTTGAGCTTGATGTCTATTTGCGAGGGACTTTAGGTGCGTAGATTGCAGCATTGGAACGTGCGAAACGGTGGACGGTTAGTCTGAGCAACATTCATAGTTTCACGCGTTAATAAACAGTTCGCTCTCACTGACAACTTCTAAACCGTTTGTGTTACCAATTCATTCTCATAGATATATATACATGAAAGTCATACCCGTGCCAAACCCTCACAAAACGGGACAAAACAAAGCCGAGATGTAATGCACACAAAGCCATAGGCTACAAGTCATCTAAGCACTACCACCAAGCTGCTTAGTAACATACTGGGTACCCAAGTTCTGTGTGGGAGTGTCCCTGGGGTATTGAAGATGTTGCGCGTTGATACCCTGACCGTGTGTAGTATCGCATACACCGTCGCCCTATTCACTGTTAGTAAACGCCTTGATAATAAGATAAAGGATGGACCTACAAAGATGCAAACATCCAGCGTCTTGCCCTGCCAGTTATCCGGAATGCCCCTGCTCAGCGCCGCAGACAGACCATTAACGTTCTTCGTCGTAGTACCGCCGTTGTTATCCACATTGCACGACAGTCCTGACTTGTGCGCCGGGTTACCAATGAGGAAAACACCCTTGACAGCATCGAAGTTCGCGCCAGTGAGCTGAGACATGGCATTCACCGTCGCCTGAGCACCCTGACTGTATCCCTCGAGGATGAAGCACTCATCCGGGTTTGTGCGTAGTGTAGACTGAACCTTGTTGACGATATCAGCGGTGCCGGCAGCGCTGTTCTGGCTGAAGCCGGCGGCGTAGACGGTGTTGTAGATCTTGCCGCCTGAGACTGCGGACTGGATGTTGCGGTTCATGGTGCGGAAACCGGAGGATTCGCCTTGGATCTCGCCGGTGCCGCGGGTGTTGATGATGGTGTAGGAAGAGCATGCGGCGCGGGTGGAGAGGTTGTCGACGGGGGCGGCGGTGGAGAGAGCGAGCAGCGAGGCTGCGGGGAGGATGGTGGAGAAACGCATGGTTGATGTGTGAAGATGGGTATGGGTATCTGAATGAATGTATGAGGTGTGACAGTGAGAGAAGTAGAGTTGATGATCTTATAGTCAGGGTGATGCGGGTATTACAGCGGATCGTCTCTGCCTTAAATATCCACCCTCCCCCCATAGACAACCCGTGTGTAATAGGAAAAAGCACCCTCCACTATCCATAGATTCCACCTCACCTCGGCAGACATTCTTAGCGCGTTTCACTCGCCGATCCCCAGTCTGCACCTCTACACCGAATAGGACGGAACCTGCATCCGCTTCGGAGCACTAATTCATAATCGTGGCCGTCTATCCAGTAGGCGCCTCGATCGACACATGGCCTAACGGCTGTCACCGTCTGGAGTGGGTAGAGATCTTCTCTACCTTCTCGATTCGGATGACTTCATGACCAGGAACGGGGATTGCGGGTGAGGTGTCGTGACGGGTATTCGGTGCCTCTGTTCATGCATCGACGTCGTTGTGTCAAATGTGTATGTCATACCCATCTTTGCTTCCAGGATATCGATGATGAAAGGTGGCGCGGCGAGATCTTTCGAAACTCCTCAGCCTTGATAGTGGCTGAAGCGGCATGGAACATTCCATCCTATGCCGTCTACTCGAAACAGCCAGGAAGTGGGGGTAGAGTCTCAAAACCTCCAATGACATGCCATATCGCATTCATCGTGCCTCGGGGTAGCGACTGCACCATGGTGGACACTGGACCACCCGGTGCGCCTCACAGTCTCTAGGCGCAGGTCCTGAATCGCTCATGCGGGTCCGCGGATTGTTGGCCTTACCACGTTCGGTATACTTGCCTGCTGTTTGTGGTTTGGAGCCTGCCGCAAGGAGAGCCCCCAATTATTGCTCCTTGCCGTCGATCGGCATCGAGCCTCGGCACGGCAATTGTACAAGGGGAGGTGCAGCGTCGGTGGAAGTACCACAAACGGATGGTGAGGATGTGGAGGTGAGGTCGGAAATTATCGAAAAAGCAAGTGAGTAATCAGCCCAGCGTGGGCTAGGCAGGTGCGACAGCGGCACGAACAGTTCGTCGAGAGAGCTGCAATGCAAGTAGCGGACACTGACAGAAGAGGTGTAGTCGTCCTGCGTTGGTGTGCCGAAACCTGGGCCGATCTTCCTACTCGCAGTATGGTACGGGTGATCGTTAGCGGGTCCCGCTGATCCGAGGAACGGCTCTAGCGCTGCGCTATGCCGGATGTGGCAGGCTAAGCTCCGAAAGCTTCGACTTCAGGATGGCATCTTGACCGAGATGTCGGCTGGATGTTGACCGAGGTGACAGTAGGTGAGTACGATCTGGAAGCAGAATGCGATGTGTACCTGATCGTTGAACTTTACCCCGCTAGATCATTCCGGGATGACCTCGCGGGAGGAAGCAGCAACGTAAGCGCATCAGCTGATCGAACGTGGTTTTCACAGGAACTGCCGAAACGGCGAATTCAAACCTTGGAAGGGAGCGACCGAACGGTGACATGGAAACTCTAAGTGACGTCTTTGCGCTAGACCATGTGTCAAAAGGTTGCCTCAAAACGTTGCCACGTGTGACGCTAGTTCCACTTCTCTTCCTCGTCATTTCACTCTCCAGGTATTCCCGACTTGTTTGCATCGCGACGACTCGTATCGAGGATTTTGTTTCCGCGGAATATCCATTGAGAACATGTCTTTCGCTAGGTCCTTCGGTACATCTTGCCGATTCCACACGCTTCAGTCTTTCATGAAGTCGTCCCGCAACGGCTTTTGATTGCAATGACAGGATCCCATGAGTACAGAAGCAAAGAGGCAAGAAGCTTGTAGAATGCTGATAAATATACGCACGTCCAGAGCGACGCTCAAGATTCGAGAACTGGCGGCAATGTTTGAACGGAAGCAAGCAGCCGACACATCGGCGACAATTCTTTCGATTTAGATCAACTTCCCCGGACGACTGGACCCTTCGAACCTCCAAGCCAGCATTTTGGTGCCATTTTGAAGACGTCCTAGTCTGCTATTCTCTTGCACCTACAGACGAAGCAGGACCATGACATGTTCAAAGAGGTATTTCGGAAGATCATCAACTGGTCGATGTAAGCCTTCGAAAAAGGAAGTCTTTTGATAAGTGTAAGGAGTTAGGATCCACAACCCACGGACATGCTTTTATACACGCAGATCTAGTGCGATCACCACCCAAGCAGTACAAAGGTTCCACGAGATGGCATATCGAACATCTCACAAAGCCAGTACGCGTTACTAAACCTCCAAAAAGACTGGGCAACAGATGCATGTTCTCTGTGCCCTTCTCTACAGTCATGGTTCAGCGCAGAGCCTTTTTCGAAGCTTCCGCACACCTACGGAGATAACCACATCCATGTATCCCTTCTCCATGATGAATTCCGCTCTGAGTTTTGCTGTCGCACAACGGGAAGGCCGACAAGCTCACGCCATGAAACCGATAATCGTGAGTTTGAAGATTCTCATTCTTCGAATGCTTGACGGTTTTGGAAGAGTGAAGCCCGTAACGTTCTGGTAGAGGAACGACGGCTTAGTCGTCGGAACTTGGGTTCATATATGCAGCTAAGACGGAGGCTGACCGGCGCCCAACATGGTAAGCGAGGCATGCGTCTTTCATTCCCATTGGTGTGGTTCTCGGGTATTTTGGAAGAATAAGTCTGGGACGTCTTTGCAGATGAATGAAGGTACAGTTGTAAGGACGCAGGCTTTATAAGCAAGAAGAACAGAGGCAAGCAGGTACACCGCATATAGCAGTCGATGTTGTCTTTAGATCCCCATAGTGACGATGGTGAAGTTTTTTTAACTACCGGAAGCCATAAGATTGATGTAGAAGTGATACTTCAATGACAGCCGGATGGTAGGTTTGAGTTGCGAGTCGCACAGAGACCGGCAAGCGCACCGCGTAATACCATTGAACATCTCTTCTGGCTTTCATTTGGGCGAACTGCCGCTATTTTGAACCCCCGAAGGTCAGTGTAGCGGGACCAGAGAGAGACATCGATGGCCGCTGGAGGGTGACTTCATGCTCAAATCGAACGAGGGCAGGCGCTCACACAACATGGCTACCATTCTGTTACTTTTCAATCTCCATTCTAGGGAATGGGCTTGGTTTTTGGAGATTTGGAAGCTGGGGCATTACTTCAGAAGGGAGACTCCTGTAGTCGTCGTGAAGCAGGATTTATATGCGCCCTGCACGCAGACACACAGACGCACCATGTTCCGATCCCAAGTCTTCTTTTCGATCTCCATTTGATCTCCACATTGATGTTTTGAAACACAGGAGACTGGATCATGCTTTATGTTCTTGATAGTTTTGAGAGTGAGGCTTCATATGCAGGCTGAGCGGAGACGCGCAGACGCACCGTATATCTTGCTCCAGAGGGCGTTTTGGTCTCCATGTAGAAGATGAGTAAGCTTTTTGATATACTTGAAGGCAGGACGTCGGCACAGAACAGACATGATCTGTGGTCTGGAGATGTTGGAAGATAAGTTTTGGATACGACCCTCACGGAGGCAGCCGAACACGCCACATGAACGTTGGGTAATTTAGTTTCGATCGCCATGTGTATTGCGTACATGAATTTTGAAGACACAAAGCTGGGTAATGGTATAGGAAGGACACTTCAATAGCTACAAGGAGGTAGCTTTTATATGCAAAGTACAGCTGGAACAGACGAGCGCATAAGGCCAGGAAGCGTGCTTTTTCAGCTTCACATGAAGGTTGTTTGTTTCTTGTTATAGACAGTTGTTAAGCAAAACTCGGCGTTGAGATTAAGGCTCAGTACCAGTAGGTCAATAGCTTTATATGCGAGTAGAAAAGCCGAGAGCAGAGGCACACAACATAAGGCTCTTGCTGGCAGTTTTCCAGATCTCCATGTTGTAGTGTTGTCAGAATTTCAGATAGATACAAGCCGGGAGTCTAGGACTCTAGGACCAGAAAGAAGACATGATTCTCGAAGAGCAATCATTTGGATGAGTCTCGAAGGGAGGAAGGGAGAAACCCATCAAAGCTAGCTGTCGTCGCTTTTCGGAACTCCATGAATTTCTCCAGTACTAGTTTTTGGTAAGAAAAACCCGGAAGAGTAGTGTAAGAGTGAGGGTCTAGTCGCGACAAAGACGGGTTTTTATATGCGGGTGGAGAGAAAGCAGAGGCACAACATAGTTGTGTAGAATAGAGGTTATTTCGGGTCTCCATAGGGCCTAGCGTAGTCCTTTTTAGATCCATGTAACCTAAAGACAGAGTTTTGAAGCAATCTTCCAATGACCAAAGTATCGGTAGGCCGCATGTGCGTGCAGGGAGGAAGCAGAGGCACACAGCATAGGAAGGTTCTCAAGTGTTTTTTCAAATTCTCCACAAGCCATAATGCATAGCTTTTGAGAAACGTAAGCATGAAGAGTAGCATTAGAGTGTAGAATTAGTCGCGGCAATAAAGGCAGCTTTTATACATCCGCGCAGAGAGAAGCCGCAGACACAGAACATCTTTTCGGTCTCTGTGTTTTTGAATGTCTATACTGAGTTTTTCCATAGTTTTAGGCCGATGGAGGGTAGATTATTAGTGTTGAGGTGGAAATCCAGTCATGTAAACTGTATGGCTAATCTTTTTTGACAACCGAGAGAGAAGGCGCAGGCACAGTCATGCACTGATAGTTTCCCATTTTTGGTTCCCATAAGATATCTCTAGGCACTTTTTAATAAATCCAACTTAGAAGGTTGGCGTAGAAGTAAAGCTCTTGTTACCAGAAAGAGGCGGCTTTATACGCGACCGGGCCGAGAACAGGAAGCTCTCAACATGTTCTTGCAGTTCCGGAATTTTTCGAGTTCTCATCAGGACATCGTACATAGTTCTTTTGTAAAGCACGGAAACGGATGTTGATAAGGAAGAAGACATCCAGCCGCCAGGAGGAAAATTTATGCAGGCCCAGAGATGTTGCGGGCAGGCGCACAACATGCGATATTGCGGTGCTGGTATCCGACTCCGATCATGAGGATTCGGATGCAACATTTTTGGACAGCGAAGACCGCGACATGCAGCATAATGAAGTTCCTTTGAGGCTACTCCAAGCTGAGGAACGAGAGGCAGACGCACAACATGTACGATCTCCATACATTTTTCGAACTCCCATGGAACTCATTAGTACGGGTTTTGGGAAGTGAAGACTGTAACGTTAGAGAGAAAACAGACATAGGCTCTTTGTGAATGAATTTATAGTCGACTCGGAGGACGGCAAGCTGTCACACCATGAGCGTGTATTGCAGGGTTTTTGATCTCCATCGCAATCTGCATGGTAGTTTTAGATAAAACGCAGATTCGGATCTGTGTTTAGAAGTGGATGGTTAATCCGGGAGAGGTTCTTTGTATGCAGAAAGGAGGGAAGGAAGGCAACGTCACGTAAGTGGCAGGCCTTCGAGTTTTGATCTCCATAGGTCGGATATGTGGTTCTTTTGGAAAAGTAAAGAACAGAATGTAGATGTAAGAAGTCACACTCCAGTCAGCAGGAGGACGATTTTTATGCCTGGAAGGAGGATTGACAGCGGCCCCATGTTTGACCAGATCTCGGTTTTCGATCTCCATCAATCATCTTGTTTCTAATTTTGAAACAGCGAAGGCAGACATGCGGACGTAGGAATAGTTTTTAAGGAGAAGGCGGAAGATCAGTCTCATAACAGTGACGCCCCTTTTTTTTCGGACTTTCCATGCTCTGGAGTCCACAGAAGTTTTGAAAAAGCGAAGACTGAAATGTTTGTGTAGAAGTCAACGTCCAGGAGCCAAAAAGTAGTTTTTATATCCCAACTCCAGCTCCGCCGCTCATACAAGTCTGAACTGCGTGATTTTGAAGAAAACGTCGTACTGCAGTAATGCGCGGGAGTACTGCCACGACACCATAGAGTTGTTGAAGTGAAGTTTTTGGAAAGACTCAGGAGGAGCGAAGGGAAGAACATGACCCCGATGTCATTGGTTTTTGGACAGCGCCATTACATGGATGGGAGTCTATTTTGGAAATGAGAAATGGAAGTGTGATGTAGAAAGCAAGGAAGAAAGGCAACGAGCGAGGTATTTATACGCCGCCACCGGCCCATATCACCACCCCTCCACTCCAACTCCCCTCATCCCAGCCACCTCACGCCCTCCAAAACACCCCTCACTCACACAAGAACAGGACAGAACTGCGTAGGATAGAAGGTAAAATAGTCATTAAACCATACTAACTCACTATATCCTTGCACATACCCAAGCCTCTCATAACAAGACCGGCAAAGAAGATGAAAACCCGCTATCCTAGCATATAGCTCCAAAGACAGCAGCATATATCGCTTATTTTCCGTAGCCCAGTAACGCCCAAATACTCAGAGTGTACGCGGTAGGTAACGCGTCCAAAGGAATGGGGGTATATATCCAATGCCTTTTATCCAAGCTTTTTCTTCATCCTTTCAACACAAAGCCACAAGTGGCTATCCTTTATGAAGCCGAGAGTGCTGTCATGACGCAACAACCTCAACCCACCCCTCCCTATTCCTCTCGACTTTACTCCCATCCTCACCAGCCGTCAATTCCTTTGCCAGCCCATCTTTTGCGCCCCTCCGCCTCGCCCTGTCCCTCACACTGCGCTCATCTTTCTCGCACTCTTTAATCGCCTCCACAACCTCCAGTTCTTCAAAGCGTGCATCTTGCAGATTCAACTTCTGCCATTGGGGATGTTTCTGGCAGCGCTTCTTGAGGCACGCGGTTTCCTTGTCATCGACATCAATGTCCATTGCGTCGGTGCCGTTCGTCGCGGGCGTGGGCGTGGAGGAGATCTGTTCTGGGGTGGGATTGAGGGTAGAGTGGTGGAAGGCAGCACGACCGTGTTTGCTGTTGCGCCAGAGGAGGAATTCAGCGTCGGACCAGGAGAGCCGCGAGTCGTAGCCGCAGAAGTCTTTCGCTTTGACTTTCTCGCGGTCGGCGAGGCGGACAGCTTGTTCTTTGGCCATGCTGACGAACTTCTCGCGGTCTTTGAGGACTTCGAGGCGGTCTTTTAGCTGTGTCTTCTCTTTGTGTAGGGCGGTTAGACGTTCGATCTCACCGGCGGTGAGAGCGAGGTCTTCGCCGTTGGAGGGGAACGTAGCGCGCGATGGGGAGGCGGTTTGTGGGGGTGTGAGGACGCCGGTTCCGAGGTTCTTGAAGGCTTGGATATTTGGCGATGCGTCGACGAGGGCTTTGAGGTCCTTGGCTCGTAGTGTGCCTCCGAGTGGTGTCGGTTCTTCTTCCTCTGCGCCTTCACTCTCCGCAGGCTTCTTCTTCTTCTTGGACTTTTCCTTCGTCCCGTTGGCGCCCTTGGCACCTGCTGTCCGTTTTAGTTGTTCTTGCATGAAGAGAACTCCGCAGTCATCCGAGCAGTACTTGCTCTCCCTGCCGTGGTTGAGTCGCGCAGGTTTCCGACAACCGTCCCGCCTGCACATTGGCTTCCATGTTGTGTTGCCCTTGCCGTTCTCCTCGCATTGCGGACATATGAACTTGTCGACCAGTTCCTCGTCCACCTGCCTCATGTTTACGCAGTCGCCATGGAACCAGTCGTCGCATCCGCCATCGCATCCAATCATCCATTTGTGGTTGTCGGGCTTCTTGCATATGCAGTAGAGGTTGTGGTCTTCGGATGATTCGCCGTCGTCGTCGGTGGCGTGTTCGTGACCTGGGGCGGGCGAGGATCCAGGGACAGGTGTGCCGGCGTGCGAGCCTTTCTTCATCGCCCTGCTGCCCGCCGACTTGGGTATCCGCGAGGTAGGCGTAACGGAGCGCGCGCCATCTTCCGTCTCGACCTTGCGCTTCTTACTCGGCTTGGACGTCTTCGCGGTGCCCTTCTTCTTGATGGCGGAGGCGGACGATGGCGCTGGTCGCTTCTTGGTCGGGGCAGGTGCTGGCTTGGACTCGACTGGTGATGGTGCGCTCTCTGCCGCGCTCTGGTTCCGTCTCCGCAGTCCAAGGTCGCTCTGCTTGGCGATCTCGAGCGCCTTGAGTGTGTCGGCGTCCATGTTCTCGCCCGTCACGGAACTCTGTCGCTCAGTCTGGGAGGCGGTGATTGCAGGTGTGTGTTCGCGCGGTGTTCCAGAGGGCTCGTCCTTGATGAAAGGCTGAGGCGAAGGCAGAGTAGCGTTTCCATTGTGTGAATCAGGCTGGAGGGTGCTGGCTGCGGGCTCTCGGATCTGGGAGGTGGTGGGCTCGTCGCGCGTGAATGCAGGTTCGCGGTTCTGTGTGCTGTCTCGTTCGCCGTCGTCCGATGTAAGTACCTGCGACACGTCCTGGCCAATGGGGGCGTCCTGAGTCTGCTCTTGCAGGGCCGAGGACAAATTTTGTATTGGCGCGAGCACTGGGGCGGGCGAGGTTCTCGACAGCAGCGACTGGCGGCGCTTCTGCTCCTCGGGCGAATTGGAGCCATGGTGATAGTGCTCCAGCGTCGGCGAGTGCACCTGGGGCTCGTCGAGGGGTGGCGATGGCTCGACGGGCGCGTGGTGGGAGCCGAAGCTGCTGGTGCGTCGCGGCGCGTGGGACGAGGCCGTGGGCGAGGGCAGCTCGCGCGTCGGGGCGGGCACGAACTGCTGGCCACTGCCCAGCGTCGCCAGCGTCGTCAGGGCATCGGCAGCGTCTTCGGTCGTGGTGGAGGCAGACGGGCGGCGCTGCAGGCCGGCGTCGGGGTTGAGGAGGGAGTCGATGCTGCTCATTGTGGCTGGCGGTCTTCCTAAGCGGGCATGTCGGGGCGGGATAGAGGGGATGGAGGGGATGGAGGGAATGTCGAGGACACAAGAGCGAGCAGATTCGAGGCGAGCGAGAGGAGAAAGGGCGGGTGGTGTGGAAAATAGAGCCGTTTCAATCAGCTTGGCGCGCAGAAGCGCTTGAGGGGCGGGCGAAGCTGCGTGAGCCTTGACAGCATGCAGGCATTGCTCGACCGCCTGCTACCACTGCGCCTGCCACCTATTACCGCACACCTACCAGCGCGACGTCCCTCGTGACGCTGACAAATGGCAAGCCACTACATGTGCCTCATTATCGCCTTCCTCGCCGCGGGTCTTCGTGTCTTTGTTGTGACGGCTGCCCGCAGCTCTTTGGCGCTTGCCGCCGATGATGCAACTCGACAACTGGGTCCCTTGAGGGGAGCTCCGAGCTAGCATCACTCAACATGACGTTTGTCCCAGTAAAGAGCATGACATAACTACATAGGGTATCATAGGCGTCTCTATCCATATATCATCCAAAAGACTACTCGTCGTCGTCGTTCCTCGGCCGCCCGCGTTTGCGCCCTGCCGCCTGCGATGCACCTTGAGTCGCCTCGACCGGCGCACTGTCACTGAGGGCGTCCGCCACCTGCAGTGTCCGCTGCAACTTCTTCTCCAGCTCCTCCACGTCCTCACTTTCCCCAAACATCATCCGTATAAACTGCGCGACGCCCTCTCGTCCAACCTCGACCTTGCCGCGAGGCCCGACTATGTAGTCGATCGTCTCCTCGCCCCCGCCCGGTGTCTCTTTGATCTTGACAATATACCCGTCTTTGACCATGTTCGCAAGCGTCTTGTCTTTGGTACCAACAGGCGTCGTCTGGTCTGCGTTCATGCGCCTGAGAGCACGGTCTAGCTTGCCTTCTGGGATTATACCGCCGGATACAATGATGAGGGCGATAGCCATTGTGTACAGCCCGACGTACGAGTCTTCTCGATTTATCTCTTCCGAGTCGGCTGCTAATGGTCGCGAGGGGCCGATGATGTCTGGTATGCGGTACTGCTCGGGTAGGGTAGTCTGGAGGACCCATATGCCGGTCGACTTGCTTTGGGATTCCGAGCCGGCGGCCGCTGGACATGTTAGATCACACACATCATAGTAAGACAGGATACATACCGCGCTTCTGTCGCAGCGTGACCTTGTCCGCTTTCGGCAGCTCGACGAACTGCATCCCAAAGACGTCCATGAGCTGGCTGTTCGCTTGTGAAAAGACGTCCTTGAACAGGCGAGTATAGGAGCCCAGGACTGCAACTGTTAGTCTCGAGTCATATAGAACTCCAATATACTCACCCTTCTCGTTGATGTCGGCGCGCTTTATTGGCTTCCGTGAATGCTCACACGACAAGGCATAGCGCACCAGTCCCTTTGCTAGCTGATCAACGCTGCCGCTGCCCTGCGCCTCTCTGATAGCGTCCTCCATGTCGATATCTTCATCTTCGGGGGTGTCATCTCGCCTCCGTCGTTGTGACTGTATTGGCACTGGCGAGGATGCTTGAGTTGCCACCTGACGTGATCTTCGTGGAGGCATCGTGTGTGGTAAGTGACTGAGGCGTGGGGTAGACTCGATCTATCGCAGAATTACCGCGTAGGGCTGACGCGACGCGCCTCGGTGAAAGCCGCGCTAAGGTGCTCGCTTCCGGGCCGGCGACGACATCATCGAGACATGGTCCGAGCTGCTCCTCCGCATTGCAAGTCTCAATCCGCCCATCGTGACTTACCCCAGCCAATGCAGCCACCATGAACTCCATACGATTTGCCGCGCGACGGCCCATATTCCGCTGCCTCAACACACCCGCACCCCTTCGCTCCAAACCCCAATTCCGACAGGGCTCGCGCTCCAGCAGAGCAGACTTCGACGCCATTCTCAAGCAGGGCGCCCGTCCCAAGGTCCCTCGCCCAGATGAAGACTTCGTCTCCGTACACCGCGCCGAGGCCATGCGCCGTGCGCAGTTGATAAAGAGGCGGAATTGGCTGGCTCTCGGTGCTGCGCTCTCCATGATCGCCCCCATCTTCCTCGTCCGGTTATGGGATGTGCCGCCGCCCGGGGAGAAAGATGAGAAGCCAAGTCGCGGCATATTCGACATGATCATGGGCCCGCCCACCAAGTGCGACGCACCGCGCAAAGCAGCAGAGGAGTTCCAGGGCAAGAAGGTCGTTATCGCAGCCGGCGACAAGGTGATTGCTACAACAGGTGACACCGACAACCCCCAAGCATCCGATCCTGACGCCATCGAGCTCGTCGAGACAGGCACCTCCTACGTCCCCTACTTCCCGCGCACCATCCGCCTCCCCACCGACACCGCCGGCTCCGAAGCCATCACCAGCGACGCAGAATACACATTGCTTGGTCTAGGCATCCGCAAAGTCTCCTTCCTGCGCGTCCAAGTCTACGTCGTAGGCCTCTACGTCAAGACCGCCCACCTATCCACCCTCCAAAACCACCTCATCAACACCGTAAACCCCACCGCCTCGGCCCTCATCCCCAACGAAAAGAAAGACCTCCGCGAAGCCCTCCTCGACCCCGAGAAGAGCAACAAGATCTGGGAGTCGATACTGGCTAAGGATGGCACTGCAGGCGTCGACATGGCCTTCCGTGTCGTCCCCTGCCGCGGCACAGATTTCAAGCACCTCCAAGACGGCTGGATGCGCGGCATCGCCTCGCGCACCGACGAAGTCCGACGCAAGCAAGCCGAGCTCCTCCGCCAACAAGCTGCAGAAAACAAGTCCATATCCCTACCCAAGCCTGTCGAGGAAGGGGAATTCCAAGACGAATCTTTCGGTGTTGCGATGAAAGAGTTCCGCAACTTGTTCCAGGGCAAGGGTAAGGCGCCTAAGGGCTCTGTCATTATTCTGACGAGGGATAAGAGCGGTAGTCTGGGTGCGCTGTACCAGCCGCTTGTACAAAAGGGGGATAAGCAGGAGACTATGGGGAAGAGCAGTTGGTTGGGTGAGGTCAAGGATGAGAGGGTGGGGAGACTGGTTTGGTTGCTGTATCTGGGTGGACAGAATGTTAGTAGTGAGCCGGCGAGGAAGAGTATTGTGGATGGGTGTATTGATATTGTTGAGAGGCCGGTTGGGACGTTGGAGACTATGGTTCATTAGTGGGGTGCGAATGAAATGGATTTGGTTTGCGTGGGTGCGGATTGGACGCTTTGCGCATGTGACCATGTGATGAATTTTGCTCCGTCTCGTCTTTCTGAGGCGTATCTAAACCTCGCTCAGCTGTCCTCACTCCTTTCTTCATCATCTTACTTCTTATTTCCAAAATTCCAAAATTCTGGCCTGAACCCCCATGTCTCGTCCTTCGGGCACTTTTCCAAAAACCACACACGTTTCCGGTCATGTCTTCCCTCGGTTCCTCTTCCTTCGACTACTACCCTACTACGTCGTCTGTCCTCCAAAACTACAAAAGGAACAATGGAATGACTCCTCCGTCGAGCACTTCTTCCAAAACATCGTTTCCTCTTCTAGATGTCCGCCGTCCTTCCCGCCTCTCCGCCGAGTACGACTACGACCCTACTCCTACTTTCAAAATACCAAAATAGCATATCAAGATGTACATGTGCGCTCGTCGAGCACTTCTTCCAAAGCTACATCTACCACTGGGTATGACTGGTGCTCTTCCTGTCTCTCGTCGGCAACTCGGGTTTCTCAAAACACACGGGGAAGATACCGATGTAGCATTCGTCGAGGACTCCTTCGAAAATTGCCAGAGGATACTGTCATGACTGGCGTTCTCCTCGCCTCTTCGCCAGCTTGAGGAATTATCAAAAGATAAGATAAGGATGTGGATGGTGCGGCTGGCGAGCACCTCTTCCAAAAGCTATAGGACAGCGCCTTATGTCGTCCGTCTTTCCCGCTTCTTCGAATATCTCTCGGAATATTAAAAACAACTCGGTGTTCGCGGTATGGCGCGTTCGTCGAGCACTTCTTCTAAAATGACTCTGGTTCTATTGTAATGACTGGTTTCTTCCTCGCCTCTTCGACTACTACTTGGAATACCGAAAATGGTACAAAAACGTAGTATGGCTTGTTCGTCGAGCATCTCTCTAAAACCATAATCCGATGCGTCCATGGCTGGCGTTCTTTCCGCCTCTTCCCCAACTCTCCGAGTACCCAAAACTCCGGGAATCGCCCCGCATGTCTGTTCCGCTGAGCACCCTTTTACTGGAATGCGCCTCAAGGTCTGGAAATGTCCGCTGCTTTCTTCTGGCTGGCGACTCAAAAAGGGCAAATCGACTCAAAATGTCTGCCTACCGAATTCCAACCACTTATCTTCCATGTCTCTCTTCCCTCGACTTCCGGTCTTATTAAAAAGAAAATCGCCGCCGGTGATGGCTGGCTCGTCCCTCCAGCACCCAATCCATAAAACAACAACCGGATGTTGGATGTCTCCCGCTGTTCCCGCCGTTTTCCTATTACCTAAAAGAGCTAGGTGGGTACAACCATGTTTCTTCTGGAAAAGTGCTACAGCAGGCTTCATGACTGTTGCTTCTTCTTTCCAATCTGGTACTCCCAAAAGCCTCAGAAACGTCTTTCATGGCTGGCTTTGCGCTTCTCAAAACTCGATCACTCAAGCCCATGGTTCTGGGACTGAGTGTCTCCGCCGACTACTCATAATACCATATCGCGGTCTGTGATGTCTCCTCTGGATTCAGCATGTTTAAACAGCATACCGGTTGCTTCTCCTTCTTCCTCCGCTATCGTCCAAAAACATAGAAAGCCAACCCATGGCTGGTTTCGCCTTTTCAAAACATCAGACCCGCATACGCATGTTTCTGGATCTGAGATTTTCCGCAAACTACTCAAAAACGGTCAGGGACAGACAATGTCTCCCTCCGCACTCCTTCGCGCTTATCTTACATCCCTGCCTCCCAGTTCTTGATACGGAATATCACGCCATCGAAAGCACCCAGTATACCAATCATGGCTGGCTTCGCCCTTCTAAAAAGTTACTTCTACCAACTTATGTTTCTGTGCCTGAGGGACGTTCCCAAATACTCAAACCAGCAGCCATGTGAATGATGTCTCCTCCCACAAATCAGAAGACAAACCACAAATGTCTGCCTCTCCGTCGACGAAAACCTACCTCTTCAAAACAGGAAGATATTTGAGCCATGGCTGGCTTTACGCGTCTCAAATCAAGATTACGTATGACACATGATTCTGGCTCTCGAATACCAATCCAGAGAAGATGATGAGAACTGGCTGCGCAAGCGCGGATGTTTAGAGAGCGGGAATAAAAGTCTCACCCGGCCGCTGCTTCCTTCCTTCCAAGGTTCCTTCCTTCAACACACATCCTTCTAGATGTTTTACCAAAAGACTGGAGCTGTCAACATGTCTGCGCCGGCAAGACCTTTTCCAAAACTAGCTGTTGAAGCTCTACATGTCTTTGTCTGAGAGACGGCGCCTTCTATACATAATGCGCAAACGCTTCGTTACATGTTCGAAAATCCGAACAGGAAGACTTGATGAGCATCTCGAGAGGGGCGGGTATAAAGGTCTCATGTTGTCGCCTCTGCTTCTCTCCTTCACAACACACCTCTTGGATAGTTTCACCAAAACTGGGACAGCAAGAAATCATGCCTGCGCCGGCGAGACTTTTTTCAAAAAAACACAACAGATATCTCATGTCTTTGCTCGCGAGACGACGCCTTTCATCTAAAAATCCTAGGAAAACTTGCCATGTTTCAAAAACCGCCGACTATGTACATCATGAGCACGTTGAAAGAGGCGGGTATAAAAGTCCTACCTCGATACCTCTGCTTCCCTCCTTCAATCCACATCCTTCTGGGTGCTTTACCAAAACAAAGAGCAGAATGCGCCATGTCTGTGCCGGCGTGGCTTTTCTAAATTCGCTGAAAATCGCGCCATGTCTTCTTCTGCGGGGTCAATTCTTTCACATAAACCGCTGAGCATGTACGGGATGTTCAAAAAGAACAGGCAAACACGATATGAGTCTGGTGCTGTCTGCTGTGGCCTTGTCAAAAAGCCACCGATGTACTCTTAAAATGCAACATACGACAAGAACATGGCGGGAGAGGACGTGGTGTTTGCCACATACCGAAACGACATGAAATGCTTTCTATGATCTGCCTGTCTCCGGCGCTGAGCTGTGCGAGAGGTGTATAAAAGCTCTTCTTCTGCCGGCTTGCTTGGTCTTTCCTCATTCACGCTCTTTGTGAGCTTTTCCAAAATTTCTGCGACTGCTTAACATGTTGGCTGCTGTCTTCTTTTGTCCCTCCAAAAACACAACATCGGCAAACGTATGATCTGTCTGTCTCCGCTGGGCATTTTGATAGATTTATAAAAGCTGTTCTTTGGCCATCGGCCTTCTTCTTTCCTCATCAACGCTGCGGGTCAATTTTTCCAAAACGGACAGCCCCGGTTTTCATGCTGGCTGCCCTCTTCTTTTCCTCCAAAAGTCACACACAGAACCATTCATGACGGCTGGCCTTTTCTGCTGAGCTGTTCAAACAGCATATAAACGCTCTTCCTTCGCCGGCTTCCTGGCTTGTTCCTCATCTACACTTCTTGTGAGCTTCTCCAAATCTTGTGTCGAATCAGCGCATGTGCTTCTTTCTCGTCTCTTTCTCGGAATGCATCTTCTAGGTCAAAATGTTTTGCCTTGTCTCCTGAGCCTTTGAAACGACTACGTAGACGTCGGATGACAATTTCCTCTGACTCAAAATAAGTACATCACCGTGGTATGTCTCTGGACTTCGCCATCGACTCACTCTACCAAAATCAGTGCCGCTCTCCTGTATGAAGAGAGAAGATCGTCCTCTTTCTCTCATGGAAATCTCGCCTCGTCTCGCAAATGGAAAGGTCCTAAAACCAAGCCGCGGTCGACCTATGGAGATCGCTCTCTGGCCTTCATCTAGTCCCAACCTTTCTGCTAAGATTTCGACATATAAAACGCGTGCACCACGCTGGCATGTCCCTCCCCTGCAACCTCTGGCAGCTGGGGCAACACCAAAACTTGATCGTTAGATGCCCATGGTCTTCGCTGAGATAGCGTTTATACCAAAACAAAACCAAGAACTACTTGATGCTCGGAGAATCTCGCGCTCTCCTGATTTCCTGATTCCTTACCTCCTCTCGCTTTGAGAAATACCAAAAAGAAAAGCTTAGACACGCAATGTGTTTCCCTGCGCTGAGCTGGAATTATACCTGCGCAAGAACAAACTAGTCCACGATTGTGGTCATGCTTCTGGAGTCTTCTCCTCTCTCACTTCCATCCTTCCATAGCCTCTCTCTACCCAGCGAGTATCAAAACGTCCTAGATATTATTCTATGTCTCCTCCGGTTGGGGTTCGGTACCGGCTCCGTGGTTTAAAAAAGAGCAGTCCCCGTTTCTATGCTCCTGGAAACTCAAATTTGCGCAGCTCTCAAATTCCTGCGTCGCTACTACATTGTCGATACTAAAAGACTGGGGTCGATCATCAATGTGTGAGAGGCTGGGCTGAGACTAAGGCGACTACTTGAAACTGCCCCATGTGCTGCTGGACTCTCTCGGCTCTCGAATTTATCTTTCTGCGACTTTCTCGGCTTTTCAAACTCTAAAATATGACGTCGTTCTGGTATGTCTGCCGTCTGCTGGGTTGGACTCTTTCACAAAAAGAGATAGATCAACGTAATCATGCTCATGAGCTTTCGATTTTTCAACAGCGGTTAATCTCCTCCCGTGTACTACATATTCACCTTTCTTCGGACAAGAAAACCGATCATGAGCAACACATGGCTGAGTCTGGCTGTGCTGAGATTTCAGGCTACAAACAAAGACTAGCACAACAAAACCATGGATCTGAGAGCTCGCAACCCCCGTTCCTTTACTGCATCTCCAAGGTTCCAGAAAACACAACATCGCATCATCAAGGCTACATAAGCCAGGTTTTCTGGTCTGAAATCTGCTACCAGAAAAGATGATTCTGGAACTTCATGTTCCTGAGTTGCTGGGCTCGCTGGCTTCTGTCTTTCTACATTCCACCCGCCTTTGCGAATTACTAAAAACACTGAAAGGTAGTCTGATGTGCGTGAGCATCTGGGTAGAGACCTGCTATCTAAAGTACATTTTTAACATCGCCATGCTTCTGGGGCTCTGGGGCTCTGGGCTCGCCAGCTCCTGTTCTCATCCATTACACTCGCCCGTGCGAACTACAAAATAGGCGACACGGGCTTACGATGTGTGCGGTCGGCGGAACCGGAATTTGCTACTAGAAACAATGAAGCTCTCCTTTGATGCTTCTGGAGGCTTGAGCTCTCCTCGTTCTATACTTCTACAATACACTCGCCTTTCTAAATCAACAAAACCTAATCATCATTTGCCCATGCGCGGGTCTGTTAAGAAGGAACAAAAGCCAACCAAATCAACGCCATGCTTCCGGGATCTTACCCTTTTTTACTCTCTTAGAATAAAACCGCTTTCCAACCATCCAAAAACGACGAAAGAGTACCAAATGTGGACGCGTTGGTCAAGATACAGAAAAGTACTGAAGAAAGCCGTATGTTTCCCCAGTCTCGGTCGCTCCGACTCTCCTTCCCTTACAACACACTTATATTCACGATGTAACAAAAACACTATTACAAAAGATGCATGACGACTGGGATCGTCGAGCTTTCGGAAAAAGTCCTGAAGACAGTCTTCATGGTCCACGCTCCCTCTTTTCTTCTCTTATCGCACGCTTGTCTTTGCGGACCACCAAAAGTACAACTGGCTGGACATATGTGCAGCTGGCTGGCACCACCAAAAAGTATTTTGGATGATGGTATGCTTCGAGATTCTTCGGCTCGCGATTTTTGGCCTGCCTTCTTGCAAAACACTCATATTCCACTCTCCAACTCTTCAAAACAAATCAACACAGCTTTATGTGTGCGTCCGGGCCGTCCTATGAACTAAAGCGCGATATGTAGTGTACATGTTCCTGGAGTTTCAGTCTCTCCCACTCTTACCACATTCCGCTCTTCTCTAAAGAAGCTTTACCAAAACTTGAACGCCATCTGTCCATGTGCGCGCGGCCTGAGATCAAAAGTTCTTCAATGGGTTTCCATGCTTCGGCCTTGTGGAGTTCGCGCTATCACTGCTACTCCAGAATTTCCAGTACCGAAATCATAACGGAAGCACTCTATGTGTGTCTGGTCGAGCTGAGAAACGAAAACAAAGAACAGACACACTGTAGCTATGTTCTGGAACTTGCCCACTTAACATTTATCTTCCCGCTACATACGCGATCTTCAAAACAACAAAGGCTTCGTCGATATACGAGCGGGGGCTCCACTACACGCGAAAAGAAGAAAGCGCTTGCTATATGCTATAAAACCTAGGCTCCTTACCTGTTATCCTCCTGAAACATCGTTAAGCCCTCGAATACTAAAACAGTAACTGTGTACGTGCAGGTGTGTGGCCAGCCGAGCCGAAATCCAAAGAAAAGAGCCTGACCTCATCTTCATGGTGTCGAAGTCTGCGTCTCTCGACTCTTACCCCCCTACTTCGCGCTTCCGTTGCGAACTACCAAAACAATTACGCTGCCTCTTATGTGCACCTGAGTAACGATCAAAACGTGGTTGCGTACTTCGAATGGTTCTGAGACGCGGTGGTCTCGGACTTTTACTGCTATAACACCTTCTAATCTTTTTATACCAAAAGTGCAAAGAAGCATCGCATGTGGCTCTGGCCGAGCTAGACTCTCAAGAAAAACATCAAAACTATCGTCATCATGGAGTGGCAGTCCTGGGCTCTCGACAGTTAGCACTGAACACCAAAAGAGAAAGCAAAAATATTCATGTTTACCCCTTACTCCAAAACCCAACAAAAAATCCACTCAAGGTCCACATATAAATTGAAGCCGCGCGCTCTTCGAAACTTGCATTCCTACAACATCCCTACTTCAACAAAATACCGAACCATGATAGGAAGCACACAATGTGTGTGCCAGGTCGAGCCGAGATCTACCACAAAAAACAGTCGAGTAGCTTTTTAATAGTAATAGAGTCCCAGACTGTCGAAAGCCATCACCAGATATCCAAAGTAGAGTCTCACTTCCTTATGTTCGCTTCTCGCGGTCGAAGTGCGATACCAAAGAGGAAGAAAAAATGGCTTATGCTTCCTGCGTTGCGCGCCGCAACACATCACCTCCTACAACATTCTCATTTCATCAAAATACCGAAAAGCCTGGGAAGCACAGCCATACCCGTGGGCGCGTAGAGATCGAAAGATCGAAAACATGAGCTGGCTTTGTCATGCTGCGGAAGACCTGGCGTCTGAGAATATGCATCTTTCCACTTGCCTCTCAGCTTTCTGCACGACCAAAGGCGAGAAACAACCTCCTCATGTGAGGCCGGCTGAGCTGGAGTTGAAACAGCACTAGCTTAAGGTGTGGAATGCATATAAAGTCTCCGTTTCGTGGCTTTGGCTTCTGGCTTCTTACAACACTCTCATATTTTCCAAGAACCAAAAATAGTTCGGCCCTTTCTGATGTCTGTGGGCGCGCTGGGATCCGAAAAGGACCCAAATCATCGCCATGCTGCTGCAGCCATGCTCTCCAAACTTCGTCCTTTCGCTTTTTCCTCGTCAACCTGCTTCGTGAAAGCAACCGCAAGAGCATACATGTGTGTCTGGCTAAGCTTTTCGAAGAGGCAGTCCATATCTTAGATGCCTATAAAGCCTTCCGGGGTTTTGTCTCCTGGCTTTCTACTGCACTCCTCTTCTGCAAAATACCAAAAAGGTCAACGCCCCGCTGCATGTGCGCGACTGGCTGTGTTGAGAACAAGAGGCATTCGACGGTTTCATCATGTTTCCAAAGGGTTCCACCGCTCGTGTATGAGTATGTCCAGCGAGAACGTCAAAAGCCACCAGAAAAATAGCGGAACAGTGAGCGATGAGACTTTCTGGCCGCCTGCTCGGACTTCAATGACTGTGCTTTCCGCGGAATATGCTGTCGAGTTTAGATGATGAAGATGCTTTATAAGCTTCTCCAGCCCGACAAAGCTTCCCTACTCTCACATCGATTACTCGTTGTTTTCATCAAAATCAAAAGGACTTTATCACGTGACCTGCCCCTTTCCAGCGTCTTTCTAAAATGGTCTGTAGCATTATAATGCTGCAAAGCGCATAGATTATGTCGCATGAGACTTTGGGGGAGAGAACGAAAAGGCAACACCCTTGTCACATGAGAACTTGCTGGCATCTTTCCTGAATATTTGCGGCGTCGCTAAGAGGCTACGCTGAAGTGTGTTAGTCGTGTTAGCTCTATAAGTACCTCCTCGCTCTTGCAGATCTCCTTTTCTGACCAAACATTCTTTGTTGTCTTTCAAAACGGTATAGCCTCCACTTATGTCCTGCGCCTGCCCAGTACCTCTCAAAAAGGCCGGACGACGCCTTCATGCTTCAAAACCCAACAAGAATCGTTGCATGAGTCCTGCGAGAGATTGAGACGAACTTGATCCCTGCTTTACCTATGGAAACGCGCCACGACCAGGTCGAAGACCGTGATGGTGCACCTCAGTATGGCTGAACACTCGAACTGTTCTAGTCATAGCTCCGCAGAGGAGATATAAAATGGCCTCTGGCCTTGCAAAGCTTCTCTTCTTCAACACACATCTCTCGCTGTTATTTCCAAAACACAGACGCTACGTGTTCATGTCCTGCGTCTGCCGGCGTCTCCCAAAAAGCAGTACGAAGCCTTCATGCTTCGGAAACCACCCGCTTCTGGCGTCATGAGTATTCCGAAATACTGAAACGTGATATTCCAACGATCATGGAAAATCCGCCGCCACTCTACTGACTCCTTGTCGGCGCAAGGGCGAAGCCCCATACAGTCTAGTCCTAGCTCTGCATCGACTACATAAAGAGCTTCTCGCCTTTACAAAGCTTCATTTATTTCACAAACACTCTTTCCTTCTCTTTATCAAAATCGCCGGTGAACGCGAGAATGTTCTGCGTCTGCCTCTTCGTTTTCAAAAATGTCGCGACGTCAACTGAATGATTGGAAGCTTCGCGAGCGTGTTGTCAAAACATCATTGCAGTCCGCAAACGATGTAGTGCGGCCAAAAGAGCGCGCTGAGCCGTACATGTATCCCTTTTCCAGATTATTTCTACCCCCAGTTCGGCGTACCGAGGTTCAAAACGCGCAAAAAAGGCCTGCATGGAGAGCACTCTGGATCGGGTGCTTGACTAGATATAAAAGCAGCCTTTCTGCTTGAGAACCTTCTCCCTCATATCCACTACTCCGGCTTCCAATTTCCAAAAGCATGAGAGTGGGCGCCTATGTTTGTGCCCTCGTTCCGTCTGTTCAAAGCTATTGGCTTCATTCACATGTTTCGCACCAACTTCTCCCTGTTATCCGAAAACGAATTGTTCAAGTTGCATGTTGGAGTAAGCAAAAGTAAGACTGAATCTGCTATGCGCGTCCAATCTAAAACGTGATTAAGGAGGACACATGGTTCTCCCCTCTGATAGCATCCTGACTCGCTAACTTGTGAGCAAAACTTCCATCGAAGACATTTAAGCTTCGTGGCTGCACCCCTCAGCTGGGTATAAAAGCTGTTCTTCCGACCGACAACCTTCTCATTCCTATCCAACTCTTCGACTTCCACCTTCTAAAATGGCCACAAATCAACGCCATGTCTGCGCCTGGTCGCGTCCTCCAAAAGTGGCTTTGAAAGTATGCATGGCGTTCGTCAGCTTCGGAAAGTATGCTTTGATGTCGTGGATGCTCGCAGTTGCGGTGGAACCTGGATCTGAAAAGAGCGAGACCAAATGTCCATTTGTCTGTCTGGGTAGGACCAAATAAAAAACCAGGCTTCCAGCGCTATGTGCTGCTGTGTTCTTCGAGACAGAGTACTCAACTTGCTATGTTCTTCCTCTTCTCCAGTCAGCGCGTTCTCATGCAACAAACCCGAAAGACTTTCGTGCTACACAAAACTCTATCACCCAGACAAGATGACAGCCTCGTCGCCCTGGCGAGTATAAGAGCTCTTCTTCTGGCCGCCCCTTTCTTTCTTCATATTCCACTCGTGGACTTCCCATTTCTCAAAACTCGCGGCAAGCGATCTATGGCTGAGTTCCGTGTCTTCGCTGTGTCCTCCAAAAGCCCTACACAACGCTCCCATGGTTTGCGTCGGTCCTGGCCTTTTTTTTTTTCAAAAGCCGCAAGCCTACCCTGATGTCGACGTGCAATACAAAATACCGCCACCACCACGTTATGGCGGGTGTCCAAAAAGCCAGATTTTGAACTTGCGATGTTCCTTCTCTTCCCCCGTGCGACACTCCACTACAAATACAGCCGGTCTCGCATCAGGTCGTGTCAGCTGTGTCAATACCTCACCAACCCCTCCAAAACGTCGAAAACCAAAAGTCAGAAGTTCACTGCTACATGGGCAGCAGCACCACCAGCACGTTCACTAATCACCCACCTACCCATGTCTTTCTACTCACCCCCACCCGCAAAACTCCCTAAAAATCGACCCACAAAAAACCACCTCCGATCCGAAGTTCACCCGCGGAGCTGCTCGGCGGCGATTTACGTACACTTGCACTCACGACGAACCGGTGCTATCTCCAGCGGTTTGCCGATGGTTGGATCAAGGCGGTGAACGTGCGGCTCGGCGTCACATGAGGATGTGCGTCTTTCTCCGCTTGGAGCAAGCGGAGCAAGCGGAGTCTCCAGTCTCCGCAGTTTGTCGGTGCTGGGTGGATGGTGTGGGTGGTCTGGGGAGGACGTCGCTGTGCGTGGAGGGAATGTGGCGAGTGGGGGATTTGTATGCGACATTGTGGAAGAATGGAGAGGTAGTGCGCGACTCTTCGGACGCGTTCCTCTTACCATGCGACATGCGACTGCAGCTTGCGACCTCAATTCTGCGCTTTGCATGCGGCTCAAAAGCCCCAACCTAAACGCCGTCCCGTTGCGTTGCCGTGTCCCCAGGCCGTTCCTTCCCTCGTTGGCACGTCGGAGTGACGCATGCGCCTTCCTTTCGCTTCGCTTCGGCATGCATTAACGCGGCCGGCTGTCGGATCCTGCCCATCGAACTTACTTACGCGACGTCGCCATCGGCTTCTGAACAAGCCCCAGCCAGAAGCCGAGTGCCAGTACCGGGCGCAGTATGCAGCGCGACTCAAGACTACCTCCCGCGCAACCTCAGGTGCTTGGAGCTCTTGGTCATGTTCAAGATGGCGGGCCAAGTGCTCGGCCTACTAATCAATCAACAATGTCGGGAGGGCTGGCTGATGAGACTGGATGGACGGCGAGGGAGACCAGGGAGGGAGGACGGAGGCAGGACGGAGGAAAGAGCTAATGCGGGGAAAGACTTCTTTCACAGGCACATATCGCCGCTGGTTTCCATCGCCTCCATCGCTGCATGAGTCGTGCGCGCAGACTAATCAGAACACACGAGCTACCACCAGAAAAATTCGACAAATGACTGGGGCATCATGCACGCAGTCCGTAGTTAGTTGGAGTGACGGGCGGAGGATGCAACGGTATTTGGTTGACGGCGAACTACCTGCATGCTAGACAAGCCAAGCTCCGTATAGTGGGGTAAGGTTACCACAAAAATCTGGAGAAGCCGCAAAGTCGGAGGAGCCGACTTCGGTTTGTGTATATTAAGGAGGGGACCCCAGATCTTTGACTGAACGTCTGTTTATCTCCGGTCTGCCAATCCATCCGAGAAAGAAACGCAGCTCGGAATTTGGGACCGTTTGGAAAGACCTCTGGTAAAGATGGTGTCGACACAGTACCCAGCGGACGACAAGATCTCCGCCCACGATGCCGCGCAGATCTCCGAACACCACCACGCAGCGAAGGTTGGTGGGCTTGCGGCGAATATGAGTCCAGAGAGAAGGGCGGAGGTGGAGAAGAAGTTGAAGAGGAAGTTGGATGCGAGATGTTCGCTTTTTGTGTTGATTTATATCATGAACTGTGAGTAACTCCCTCTCATACCACATGTGCAGATAAGGGAACCATTACTAACGAGTGCCTCTAGATCTCGACCGCAACAACATCGCCGCCGCCCGTCTGGGCGGTCTGGAAGAAGACCTCGGTCTCAGCCCCACGCAGTACAGCACATGTCTGTCTATTCTTTACGTGGGATATATCCTGATGCAGGTCCCGTCCAACATGATCATCAACAAGATTCCGCGTCCATCGCTTTACATCGCTGTTGTAATGCTCATCTGGGGCATGATCTCTACTCTGTCTGGCAACGTGACGAACTTCGCCGGCATGGTCGCAATCCGTTTCTTCATCGGCTTCGTCGAAGCCGCCTTCCTACCTGGTGCGCTGCTTATCCTGTCGAAATGGTACACGCGCCGTGAACTCACGCTACGGAACGCGATCCTTTTCTGTGGCAACCTGATCTCAAACGCCTTCTCATCCCTAGTCGGCGCCGCGGTACTAGGAAACATGGAAGGCACGCTCGGACACCGGGCCTGGAGATGGCTGTACTGGATCGAAGGCGCAGCAACGATGCTCATCGCCATCTCCGCCATCTTCATCCTCCCCGATCTGCCACACAACTCAAAGGGTTTCACCGAAGAAGAGCGTGCCGTCGCTGTCCTGCGCATGACCGAGGATGTCGGCGAAGCAGATGAAGATTCTGCCGAACAATCTGCTTTCGCGGGTTTCTTCATGGCGGTCAAGGATCTCAAGATCTATGTCATGATGCTCACGTTCACAGCGTACGTGGTCGGATTGAGCTTCAACGCTTTCTTCCCTACGCTTACGCGCACGCTCGGTTTCGGCTACATCACCACGCTGCTCATGTCCGCGCCGCCGTGGGCCTTCGCTTGCGTCGTCTCGCTCATCAACGCCTGGCATGCGGATCGACAGCAAGAGCGTTTCTGGCACATCGTCTGCCCGATCATGCTAGGCATCGTCGGCTTCGTCATCTCAATGGCCACATCAAACACCGCAGGCCGCTACGTCGCCCTTTTCCTACAAGCCTCCTCCTACGCCGGCTTCATCGTCTTCTACTCGTGGATCTCGTCCTCGTTCCCGCGTCCCCCCGCCAAGCGCGCGGTCGCAATCGCCATGATCAACGCGTTCTCGCAGCTCGGTAACATTGCTGGGAGTTATGTGTGGAATATGTCGGATAATGGGTACAGGAACAGCTATGGGGTTGTTACGGCGATGTTTGGGGTTACGATTGCGGGATGCTTTGTTTTCAGGGTTATTTTGGTGAGGTTGAATAAGCGGTTGGATGATGGGACTGATGCGTGGGTTGTGCATGGAGATGTTGCGGAGCAGACGGCTGCTGTGGAGGGGGTTAGTGTTGAGGAGGGGAGGAAGCAGATGGGCGATTTTAGGTATCTTGTTTAGAGTGGTGATGGGGAGGTACGAGGTTGCAGATCTAATGAAAGACTTCCAAGATTCTATTCATCTAGTCCACCGCTAAGATGATGTCGAAGTATGCTACCACCTCAATTCTGAGTCGGATGAGGCCGTGGATCTTCGCATGGTACCTCATTGCTAAATATGTAATCACCGAACAGTACATTCACCTCTTCGCAGTACAAATATCACTTAACATGCGTCCAGATTGCCTCGCGCACGGACACGGTTCACTATTTTGCCCGTCGCGCAATGACGCAGGTCCAAAACAAAGATCTCGTACTAGCTCCAACACAAGCTCCATCCCTCATCCCCACGGAGCCATCGCGCCCACCCCATCCCAGCCCTGCGCGCACAACCTCAAACTTTCTTTTTTACCTCTCCGTCACTCCCATCACCACCCTCTCTCTCTATTCACAACCACAACCTCAACGCGACAAATGGCACCACCGGCACTCATCGAGCGCACCGCGCCCGATGTCGTCCCAGCACCCAAACGCGCACCCGCGCGCTCGCGTCTCCCGACGGCGCTGCGCGTGCCCATTCTCATCAGCTTGAACATGGGCATCAACATGCTGCTGTGGGAGTTTACGGCGAACTTTCTGCGTCCGGAGTTGGGTGCTGTGAGTAAAGTGCCGCAGGAGGACGATGTCACGTCGTTTTACTCGCCGGCGGCGCGCGTCGCGATGCGCTGGGTTACTGTGTGGATGACGTGGTATTTTAACTATGACTGTAAGACGCGCTTTCCTCTTACCTCCACCTCTAATAGATATGATATGATGGGAGGTATGGCTAACATTAATGGGAACAACAGTCTTCGACGTCTCCGCCCTAACCGTCCTAACCTACGCGCCCTTCACCTACCTCCTAACCACCTACTACGAAATCAGCGCCCTCACCGCCGCCGCCAACATAACCATCGAAGTCCTCTCCTTCGCCATACCCACATACCTCCTCCGCCCCCGCTCCATCGTCCACCGCAACAACGAGCCCCTGCGCAACCGCTTCCTGCTCAACAGCATCCAAGTGCAGGTTTCGTCGTCCATGCTCGCCATCGCCGTGTACATTGTCGTGCTGTGGGCGGGCCAGACAAGCGGTTTCCTGAACACGTTCTTGGTTCAGTACTTCGATATTCCTACGCTGGAAGCGGCGCACAATGAGTCTCCGGTGTCTATTTTGGCGAAGACTATTGTGGTGGGATGGGCCGCGAAGGCGTTTTTGCTTAATCCGAGTTTTGCGGCGCAGAGGAGTGGGGTGGCGACGCCGGTTGAGGTTTTCGATCCTAGTACTGCCACGCTGCCGAAGACTATTGAGCATAACCTCTTCAACTATAGTAAGAGGACGAGGACGCTTGTTCAGCAGACTGTTATTCTGAATGCCTTCTTGTTCGCGGGTACCGTTCAACGGTGTATGACGCTCATTGGCACGGATGTTGTCGGTGCTGTTGGTTACGCGGGTGTCTGGGTTGCGGCGAATACGGTGGTTGCGCTGTGGTATGGCTGGGTTGGAGATACTAGCACGGATTACCAGCCCTTGTAGGGATGGGAAGGTAGTGAGGGTCGGTGTGGAGCCGACGTCAGTGTACTAGTATGCGGAAGAATTTGAGTGGAAGGATTTGCGGCCTTCATGTTTTTTCGGAATGTCACGAAAGACAGGATATGAGAACGGTAGCCGTATCTATTGGGTTCATTTGCTTCATTCAGTGGAGGACACATGGATGTGTCGGTGGCTCTATAGCTCATTTTGATACCAGTCATTTTACAGTTTTTTCGTATCTCGAGTCGTCTTGTCTCGGTCTGCATTTACTCTTGCGAGTATCTTCAAACACACCAAGGCACACCCTTCCAGTATTCGTCCTCCAAGTGGTCAATCTTGCTGTCCAAGCGGTGGATCGTGCTCTCCAAGTTAGAGACCTGTCCCTCCAAGCCCTTAATGTAGGCATCCTTTGCCTTTACCTGCCGCTTCACTTCCTTAAGAGTCTCGCCACGCTTCTTGTGTTTGATCATCAGCTTATTGGCAAGCTTGCGCGCCGTCTTATCGGACACGCCTCCGAGAACTTGCTCTTGCAGCTCCTCGATCTCGGTTTTCTTCTCCTCCAGCTGTCGCATGTACTCCTGAATGGCTTCGATACTATCAGCATCTACTCCCTCGCTCTTCTTGGCCTCGGCGAGTTGCTCCTTCAACTCCGCGATGGTGTCATCTCGTCCTTGTACTTGCTGCTGCGACAGGGCGAGAGCATCATCTTGCTCCTTGACCTTGGCGTTCAGTGTAGCGATAGTCTCGTCGTGCTGCCCGTTTTCGTAGGTGAGATCAGTAATCAGCTCATGGTCGGCCTTGGAGCGGTCGCGAAGCTCCTCCAGCTGGTCCCTCAGCTCTCGTAGCTCTGTTTCTCTGGCCTCGTATACCTCAGGGAGGCCATTGATAGCAACATAGTTCTCGTGAGTTTCGGCGATGTACCTGTCCTGAAACTCCTCATACTCATCCTTCAGCTCTTTCAGCTCTTCCAGCTCTTCTTCCATAGCCCTGCATGATGCAGAGAGGTGGCTCATAGCAGCGCCATGGTCGCTGGTCGTAGTCGCGTAGGTGACCTGAAGCTTCTCATGCTCACCCTTCAGTGTCTGCAACGCTTCGTCCTTGGCCTTAATTGCGGCAGTGAGCTCGACGATGGTGAAACGCTGCTTGCTATCGACGGCGTCGATGTGCCTTTTGAGACCATTGATAATGCCGTCTTGCTGCTTGGTCTTAGTCGTCAGCCCTTCCACAAGCTCTTCGTGGCCCTTGTAGTAGTCGCGAAGCTCTTGCAGCTCGTCCTTCAGCTCTTGTAGCTCTGATTCCTTAGCTTCATACGAGGCAGATAGGTCGTTCATAGCTGCGCTATGCTCGCCGGTCTTGGTCATGTAGGTGACCTGAAGCTCCTTATGCTTGTTCTGGAGTTCCTGGCACGCCGTGTCCTTGGCCTTGTACGCTGCAGAGACCCGAGATACATAGAGACTATGCTTTTGGTAGGTGGTGCTTAAGCTTGAGTATTGCTGTCGAAGGTCCTTGATGACATCGTCTTGTTCCTTGACCTTGTCGTTCAGCTCATCGACGCGCCTCTCTTCGCGCTTGTTGTTGTCGATTAGCTCAACATGATCGTCCCGAAGCTCTGCCAGCTCAATCTTGGTCTCTTGAAGCTTGTCTCGCTGGTCGACGTGGGCCGCGTTCTTGACAGAGAGGTGGCTGTTGAGCTCTTGAAGGTCGCCATTGCGCTCCCGAAGATTCTTGATGACATCGCGAAGGTCCTTGACGGCCTCGCGGAGATCTTTCGATCCTTCCCTGTGGTCGGCGATCGCATCCTTTTGGTTGGCGACGGTGTCCTTGAGCGTGTTGATCTCGAGCTCTTGAAGCTGAAGGGCTGGACGCTGCGTCAGTGGGAGTGGGTTAGATGGTGGGGTCACATACCCAAGTCCAGATCTACTTCGCTGCGAGGAGTTTCTTGACCTCCAGAAGGCGGGTATACGGATTGGCCAGCCATAGCAGCGGCAGATGATGTCGGAAGAGCGAAAGGCAGATGAGTGAGTGGTAGCGGAGGCAGTCGCAGGCCCGCAAGAACTGCCGCCGGATCGAGGTCGAATGGCAGAGACATGGATAGAAACCGACTTCAGAGGGAGAGGGAGCAGAGGCTAATAGATGTGAAGCTACTGAAATGGGAAGTTCGCGCGTACAAAGGTGGGAGCGTGAGACTGGTGTGGGCGGAGAAACAAACGCAGGTAAAGGCGGATATTGACTCTAACAGTGCGCCAAGCGAGGGGCTGACTAACGCTCGATTTCCTTCACTTTCAATTTCAGTATTGCAGAAGATGTCAGCTTTTAATTCGCGATTGAGAAGAGAGTGAGGCGTCGACGCCGACGTCGAGGTGAAAGATGGCTTCTGACGACGCCGTACGCGGAGACGACAACGACTAACGGTAAACCTCAAAGAAGCCTTGAAATGATCTGAATACCTTCGGGCTTACCCATAAGTCCGGCCAAATGTTCTCGCAGCATCTTCACCGCTTTCGTCTTGCGAAAGACTGTTTTGACACCGCCGATGGGACACCGACCCTGCCTGTTGTCTGTAGATGTTTTCTCGACATGGCAGCTAAAATGCACCAGGACTCGAAGCATTGGAAGAAGAGACGGGTGACATCAGACACCAGTATATCGAGAGGACGTCGGCAAAGGAGGAAAGTGAGTGCCAAAACGGCAAGTGCGAACAGCGACATTCAGAGACAGTCCAGCTCGTGTGAACCTCAACCTCCAATACCTGCTGGAGGAATACATCATCTTTACAGCTTACCAAACACCAAGATGGGTTACAGTGTAGGTCCTAATGGAGACACATGTAATGTCGCGACCGTCGCACTCACCTCTCAAGGTAGTCCGGCAATCGCTGCATCGTCTAGCATTCGCCCCCGCATTCTTGCTGGGCTATTTATCGTGAAACTAGTACTTTGATGCATGGATTTAGTTGCGAGGGTTGAATATGGTGTTTTCTGGACGTTGGTGCAGCTCTCTGAACACCCATCCTCGAACAGTTGAAGTTCTAGCGTCCCTGCCCCAAGCGCCATCGTCACTGCCACAACCCAGCCATCAAAGCTCCACTCACGCTTCCATCCCATGATCTACTTCCTCTCCACAAATCAGCCAGGCATCCAGCCTTGCCCACAATTCCGCCTCACAGCCAAGCCTTGAGCCGCAAGAGCCTCGTTTGATCTCACAACCCGTCTTCAAAACATCGTCATACCTGATTAGGCGTACAGCTCTGTACCCCACACTGACATGTTCACTGCCACACACGGCGGGCCGTACAAGCTCCACCAAGCCTTGCCCCTCGGCACATGATGTTCCGACCAAGACGCGCTCACACAAATAAACGCGACGGCCCGTCAATGGGAGAAGATAGCTAAGACGGACAATTACCCCTCCAAAGCTATAGCTCTACCAATTTCCCCGCTACAACATCACCACCACCCAAACCACCAAATACCCAAACCACCTTCTCGTCACACCAACAACCAAACGCCCTAGCCCAACTTCCACAATGCCAATGTGGGCTGCTATCACGGACCCCGTCCTCGCTCTATCAGGCGGACTCGCAAACGAAGAACAAACTCGCCGCAAAGTAGCCCGTGAAATGGCGATCAAGAACGGAGAAGACCCGGATGCGCTCGACAAGAAAGACCAAGGTCCCCGCAGAATAGGCCAGTGGCTCTGGCTAAAACCGGAATGTGTGCAGGAATACAAGAAATGCCATGCGGAAGTCTGGCCGGAGGTGCTGGAGCAGATTAAGGACTCGAATATCAAGGACTGTACGTTGCTTATTACTCACCTGAGCTACCTGTCAATCAGATCAAGCCATGTTTACTAACGTGTTCTATCAGACTCGATATACATGAACCTCTTCCCCCGCCCCATGCTCTTTGCGTCCTTCAAATACGTTGGCGAAAACTTCGACGAAGACATGGCGCGCATGGCGGAGAACAAGGTCGTGCAGAAATGGTGGAAGATGACGGATAAGATGCAGGAGAGCCCTGTGAAGGGTGCGAAGGGGAGTGCGACAGGACCTGGGTGGTGGGGTCAAACGGAGGAGGTGTTTTATGTGGAGTAGATCGGGAAAGAGAAAGCGAAGAGAGAGTAGAGCAAGAATTAGAGGAAGCATGTGTACAAAAGTAAAATTCCTTTGGTATCAAAACAAGGTACTATCCGGATCGCTCCTCCTAGAGTCACGTGCTCCCCAAAAGCTGCTAGACCTATCTAGGTAGTTGCTAGGCTCAAAAGGGTAGCCTCCAAGCCGAATACACCCTCCAGCCTGTTTCTTACCAGCCATGCCGGCTCCCCGTGTGGATCTTCCAATACAAGGCTGTGAAACATTGACTTCGCGTATGCAAGCCATCGCCAGGCCTTAAGGCATGGCCGGTCACCTTCCGTTGGAAGCTGGGCGCAGGCACACGCGACGCGTCTGGACCCCGCTGTTGTCGATGCTCGCGACTTTAGGCATCCTGTAATGGGGAATCATACGCGTTTGCTTGCTTCAAAGACTTTACTGATTAGAGTCCAAGGTCAAACTGACTAGGCAGTTATTCTGAGGGGTTGCAACTAGTAGTGTCGCGTTATTGTGTCCTAGTGTATGCTACTTAGGTACCTAGGTAGCTAAGCTTACGTGACTATTACCGCAGGGAACAACAAACAGCAGCAAGTTCTAAACGCATGTTGAAAATAGGTAGTTCACTCAAACCTGTACCTGCGCGTTTCCATTGCAATGGGCAGATAGTCCGTCCATGCTTCGATGTCTTTGCCCCACTGCCAGGTCTTGAGGGGCTTCTCCGGGCGATCCCGGCTCCAGAGCCCTGGAATCTTCCACAGTATCCAGTACCAGCTTGACAGGGCGACGCCTGCCTGGCATGCTACGCTAAGCAGTTAGTTTCCGTCGAACTCTGGGGACATGTCACATGGCAGGTCGCCTCCAGCCACAAACACTTCCAAGGTTCGCTACTTTACCAACCTGATACCTACATGCCCCAACAATCACATAACGGGTTCCCGTCACCCTGTCATCACGCACTATGATCACTATCGCGATGGCGACCCGCAGCTCCATGCTATGTGCAGAGACCGCATCACTCCCATGGACAGTGCATACGGGTCACCAATGGAGAAGAGCAGACTTCACCGCTCTTACTTGTCGCCTCGTTCCAGGACTGCGACAGTGTGACATCTGGCACGGGTGGCTGCATGAGGACAGTGCAATGGAGACGCCTGGTCTTCCATACACTACCTGGCTGATTCGCCTGTGCAACATGGCAGGGTTCTATGTTTGATCGGGGGTGCGAGGGGATCCCACGCTCCAGTACTTAACCGGAGTCTTTTCTGTCGCCAGATTCCCGTCAGCGTTGAGTTAGTCGACTCTCATCGACGTTTAGCTCTCAGTAACAGAGCTCGTGCTACTATTGCACCTTACTTGAAAGCAACTTTGTTGATTCTCTTCTACCTTGTGCATCGGGATCCTGAACAGACGATACCGGATCCTTACTTCTCTGTCACCAAGAAAGCTTTTTATTCATTTTGATGCACGAGTCTCGGTTCATTTGTCCTGCTATACGATATGGATCGTGATCATATCTCACGACACCGCCCCTCTCAGCGTCCAGAACGAGACGATACCGGTCGTTCTCAATCTCTATCGGTCACGCAGCGCCGTTCGCGCTCCCCTCTACCACTCCCTCCTAATGAGGCATGTCGTATCAGAGATGTGTCTTCCCATCGTCTTATGGAGGAATCATCGACAGCAGAATCATCGGTACAACCTCGCTCTTCTATAAGTGCTCGGTCACGCGGTTCAGCCTTTACAGAAGCAACAAGTACGCGGTCATTGTACCGATCGAGATTAACCCCCCAAACAACCAATAATTCGTCAATACACCGATATGCCACCCCAACATCGACATCAATAGCACGGCAACGCTTCCCAACGAGGCATACTACATTTTCGCCTCCTCCTCGACCATCCGTTCCACGTCAAACACACCCAGGTTTCTTGAGCGAAGGAAAGCAAGTCCGCGAATCGATCGAGACCAATAATGGTCGAGCCCATATCGAACAGCCGAGAGATGCGTCGGCCCAGCAGCCGAATCTTTTATCCGCTTCACCGACCGACGTGCTGAAATTGATCGAAGACGACGAACAACTCTCCATGCTGCTGACTCAAGGGTTCGGTAACAAACACGATCCCCATTCTGATCACAGATCAGAAGGCGTCGCCCTCCATGACCCAAGATACAAGGAGGCAGAGGTACAGTCAGGGAAGACCATCGCCTCTTTGATCGCTGCTATCAACCTTGGAAAGAATCATTGGCACAGTTCATGGGATCCACTAGCTGAGGAGGCAGGAAAGTCTGTTTCACCCTACGTCAGTGGGCCGATGCGAATCGGCATTGTAGGCGAGACTGGACAAGGTAAATCTTGCCTTATCGGAGGTCTGTTAGGTGACGAGGGTATAGTTCAAACTGTACGTCAACTGTTTGCATCAGCAGCTAGGTAGCTGAGGCTAAAACTCAATTAGGCAAAGAGTGGCGAGAGCCTTACCAGAGTGATTCTCGAGTACCATCACTGGATCGATCACGACTCACGTTTCAAATACCGCGCAATCATCTCTTTCCTCCCGTGGGAATCTGTACAGAAGCGAATCGAGACGTACTTCGAACACTGGAACCACGGGCTTTTGTCACATGAAGACGAGAGCGAGCATGAAGATGAAGAAGGAGATCAAAGCCCAGATCCCGCAGGCCCGGATTCTCCAGGGGCAGATACGGAAACAGCTACAGGGGTGTTCCAAGCACTCTTCCGTGGAGACCCCAGTTTTGAGGACGAAGAGACCATGAAGGACTACCTGTTGAGCAGTGAACGGGCACCTGTGCGACATGATATACGAGATCGACTTGTCAGTCGCGCTCGCGACATGTACGATGAGCTTGATTGTCAGGACACAGACATCTACAAAAGAACCACCGAAGAACTGTGGCATGAGCTTGCTCGATTCACGCATGGTCGCTCGGCCGATGACTCAAGAAGAGGTTGCGACGCTTGGCCCTTCGTCGAAGTTGTCAAAATCGGCGGCCCCTTTGCCCTGAGCGAGCACATCGTAATCGCTGACACGCCGGGTCGAAACGACTTGAATCGACTTGCGCGTGCCAGCGTGGACGACTACCTACCGTCTTGTTCGTCCGTGATAATAGCGTGCAACATTAGTCGCATCATATCTGACGACAGCCTCCCCAATCAAATTGAGAAGATCCAGCGTCACCGTCCTGTGACAGTAGTCGCTACATTCTCTGAGGTACGAAGAATCGATCTATCAGGACGCTCTTGCTGACTCCAAGATAGGACGTTGGCCTAGTCCCCAGCAGGCACACTAAGCTCAGCCCAAGCGAGAAGCATACGTATATGAGGCTTCACGAAAAACTCAAACAGCTCCAAAACGAAGAGTTGGACCCGTCCGCCGCTGAAGCTATACTACGCAACCAGTTGAAGCAAAAGCATGTTAAGAAAGCGTACGTGTAGTGCCTGAGGATTCGGGCATTATTGATACTAATTGGGACATAGCATTGCGCAAGTGCTTGTTGAGGAACGCAGCCGGCGCGTGAAGGAAAGGCTTATGGCAGCAGCACGGGGCAAAGGCCGTCCTCACGCAGTGTTTTGTGTGTCCGCTTTCGACTATCAGCGTAACATTAGGGGGATTGCTGCTCACGATTCCGCCCTTCTTCCTCTCAGCCCCAAGGACACGGAGATACCTGCATTGAAGCAACATCTCATTTCGTTATGCTCGCCCATGCGAGTAGAAGAGCTAGTCCGCTATGTGGGCGCAACATTACCAGGTCTCATGCTTAGCATGCAGATGGGGATCAACAAACGAACCGATGTGTTCCAAATCAAAATCGAAGGTGGAGTCGAAAATCTGAGTAGTGTAAGTGGTTTAGAGTGCCACGAAAGCCAAACTAATACCGTCCCAGACATGTGTAAAGAAGGTCCATCGATGCATCGACGATGTATTCAGGGATCGAATCGAAAAGCCCTTACTGGTCACGTTGCGTACGCGGCTACCTGCATTTATCGAACGTGCTGAGGAACTGTGCGAAGTGTGGCTTCAGGTGGGATTTGAAAATATCTTAGAGATACCTGCTAACGCTTATAGTGGCATCATAATACGCACAAAACATTTGTCGGCAACCTAGGTAATAGACACCTTCTCATGTATAGAAAGTTCGACTGATGGCGTTCAAGGCAATTACAAAAAGCCTAGAAAGGGCAAGCCCAGTTGGAACCATCAGTTGCTCGAGCAGCACCGCATGAGCCTCAACCCGATTTTTCAGAACATCCATGAAGCTCTATGGAATAGTATCGAACCAGTGAAACGAGAAATTCTGTCAGCAATGGGGAAGCTAGCCGAGGACATTCGCAGTGAGTTGCCTATACGAAACTTGACTCCCTAGCTAACGATATGAAGAGCAGTATCCAGACTCTAGACCTGCTGAGCTGAACCTACTCCTCAACAGCATCTACATGAAATTTGCACCTGTTACCACGATAAAAACCAAGTGCATTACCAATCTGAGAACGTTCATCGAGTAGGTACTCGGCGAGCGGACGCCCCACTTCTTTTGCTGACTTCGACCGTAGGAAGCAGAGATTACGCTGTCTTACTGACACTGACGATATCTCCTACTTCGGGTACGCCATGATCGATGTATACAACAAGAGCAAAGAGACCAGGCGAGGAAACAAAAAGGAGGAGACACGAAAGGTCATGCAACATAGAACGTTCAAAAGACTGCTTCGCGACGAAGATACAACGCCATACCACGCGATTTGTGTAAAACTGAAAAAAGCCATCGACAGTCAAAAGCAGGTGATCAAGGAGTACTTGGAGGAGAAGATTGAGTCGTTATTCCAGGCCATCGGTAATGATCTGAAGCGATTGGGAGTGGAGCAGGCGAACCTGGACCACAGAGAAGACCGCAAGGTTCGTGAGTCGATTGGCAGGACGCTTTCGAAGGCGAAGGAAGATCTTGGGACGATTGAGGCGTTATTGAAGGAGAGCGGCGTTGATTGCGATGGTATCAAGGATCAGTCGACGTGACGATTTTGTCTGGATATGCATTGCATGACATCGGGTAATGAAATTCTATTGCTTTAGTGTTGTTGATATCCTTCCTCTTTAAAATCAACTTCTGTATACTCACCGCACGAATCTGCCCACTACCTAGGTACTTCCTATCGCGTCTAACAATGAACAATTCACTTAGGTACCCCGGTCTTCTACTCGCAAACGTATTAACTAACAGAGAATGGAACATCGTGTATAGATCATGCTGCTCGTGTTTCGTCAGGTTTGCGTCTGCGCTGTTGCATCGAGAATGCGCCAAGTATCCCCCGCGGGGATAGTGTGGCGTGCTGGCGAGATAGTGTGGCGCGTGCTGGAGAGACAGCGTGGCGCGTGCTGGGCTGTCTCGCCTTTGCCACGAACTACCTAGGTACGTTTCCAACAGAGGCCCAGAGATAGATATCCTAAGGCAAACTATACGATTGCCCGCATCGAGGGCTGTACCAGCGCAGAATCAGTCGTCGGCAGATCACAGTCATCACATACCCAACCACCCAAAGTACCCGTGGACCTTCAATGTCATTGCAATCGGATCATCACGAGGCGAGCGCGTAAAGAAGATGATGAATCGAGGTCTAAAGCGACAGCTCTGTTTCGCAACCAGGAAAATACGAGTCCGAGCGATTACTTCCGTGTTGAAGAAAAGCAAAAAGGCAGCGGCAGACGTGCTCCTATTTCGGGCGAGACTAGACCGCGCTACTCACCAGCGCTAACACCTCCCTGCATCAGCCACCCAGTTCTCCCAACCATCCCATCTCTCCGACATCGACATGACACACGCCCACATATGCGCGCTCGACTCGTATGTGGAGACGACAGATGCTACCTGGCCATGATAAAGTTCCGGCCCTGGGACCCGCTGTCAGGGTCTGGCTGCGCACGCTGCGCTACGGCAAGACACCCAGACCAATCGACCGCCGATGCGAATGTGAGGCTGTCACTTGGCGACGGGATCCACCGCTACTCTTTTGCTACGTATGATGTGCTGGGATCTGATTCAGATGCCGGGCTTTCAGGGACTGTAGAGATGCATGCTGTGTGGCTTGCGGCTAGCAGGCTCTTCAGTTGTTGAGTTGAGTATCCTGGTTGCCATAACGAAGGCACTATGGAGACAGGATGCAATGGTGAGACTAGCAAGTCGGGTCTGCGTCTACTTTTCGCGCTATACCCATTCGCATGTTTTGTACGAATGCGGTCGCGATCTATCTGCAATCGCAGTTACATGCTCCTCATTCGTAATCTAACAACATCCAGCTGCTCACCAAGGCCTACCTAGGTAACCAACACAACAAGCCAGCAAATCAACCCCATCACAACTCCCGCTCAACCTCATGGCTCTGCAACATCGTCTCTCCCCGCCCGTCTATACTAACCCTATGCAACCTCCCCACATTCTTCCCCAAATCCAGCTCCACCGCACTATCCTTCCTCTCTCCCCTTCTCATCCGGGACGCAGAGCCCGTCATCTCCTGATCCACAATCTCCGTATCATCAGGCATAACCTCATTTTGCGGCACATCTTCAATGCGAAACAAAAGCTGGTATGCCGGCGCATCGTCCGGGCGATTGGGATCCTTTGTATCCCGGAAAATCGTAATACTGGGGATATGTTTTAACCCCAATTCCGCCTTGTGTTGGACCAGCATAAACGCTTTGTTTGCGCCGACGGGTGTGCCTAGGAGCGCGAGATACTCCTCACTGGACTCGTCTACTTGAACACCTGGCCATTCCGGTATATCTTTATAGCCCTTGCTTACGAGAATCCGGTTGACGACGGGTACGGTTTCGGTGTTGATGATGTTGCTGCCGAACCAGTATTTTAGGTTTTTGGGATTGGGGTTGCGCAGCCAGAAGGCGGCCATGATGTCGGAGGCTTGGCGGAGGAGGGGGAGTTGGTCCACTGGAAAGCCTTCGGCGTAGGTATCCATGGCGGCGGGCCAGGGGGCGAGGAAGTTGTGGCCGTAGATTGCTTGAGAGTGACGTTAGTGGGTGGCGGTGGTGAGTGAAGATGGGTGGAAGGATGTCTTACCTCCTTGTTCAGCATTAAAAGCGAAGCGGTAGTAAGCTCCAGTGGCCTACGTATAGTCAGCCAAACTGTCAATGTTCGGCGTATCTCTCTTCCTAGAATACTCACGCCATACTCTTTGTCGTCGTCGTCGTCAGGGAAGTAAGTCTGCATGTCTACCGGGAGCTCATAACCATCATCATCCACCGCGTCCTCTTCCATATGCTCGATAGAGTAACACTTGTTCTTGCCACCAAATTCCACCGGCTTGGTATCCAATCCGAGCTCATTCAGCGCAGCCTCTATTCTGTTGTTTATCTCTAAGTTTGCGAAGTCGTCCGAAAAGTCGCAGTTGATTTCCGGGTCATAGTAGGCTTCGTGCCAGTACCAATCCCTTAGCTCGGCTGGATGCATGTCAGTGTCAATGGCTGCGTAAGGATGATGATGGAATGGATAGAACCTGCCTTCAAGCGTTCCCTTCCACTGGCTTGCCGCTGATGGCGGATTGCGATCCAGGTAGTTGGGCCAGTTTCGGCCGGCGACCTCGTCTGGCATTTCCATGAGGCAACGCAGCCAATTGCCTTTCTTCTTGTACTTGTCCCAGCTGGCATCGTTCGCGTATTCGGTGGGGTCGAAGTCCACAGCAGTCTGGACTAGATTCGGCTCGGAGGCGGAGGCTTTGTCGTTGGTAGATGGGATGTTCACTGCGCTATCGCGACGATCTAGAAGGCCTGGTGTGAAAGCTGTGGAGTTGGAGGAGCCGAAGGGGACTTCGGCATGCTTGCTGTAGACCAGTGGTACACATATCACGGTAAGAAGTAGTGTAGCAATCTTCATGGCTGAAGTGACACACGGATTTCGTTTCTCAGGGTATGGGCGTGAATTTGGTTGAGCATTGCATTACTCCAAGCGAGAGAAGTCAGGAGTATACACACCAAGCGCTCCGTCATAGTCGTGAGTGCGCCTAAACAAGTGGATACAACCGTTGATAAGAAAGCATACGCGGCGAGTGGCGATTGTTCAAGGGCGTAGAGTGTGGAGTGAATGTACACTCCGAAGGCGTCATCAAACTTGCTCAACCCCATAACTAACCACCGCCATCCTACCGCCCCTATAAACACTGATCTCATGCAATCTTCGCACATCATTTCTTGTGTCCACCTCCTCTGTCACCATATTGGTTCTCTTAACTTCCTCCCTTGACCTACTTCCCTGTTCACGTTTCCAGCTACGCACCCAACATCCATATTATCAGACTTTAGAACATCCTCCGGAACGTCTTCAACACGAAACAGCAACTGAATATTCGCCTGGAACGACGGTTTCGCTCTGTAATCGCGAAACATCGTGATTTAAATGATATGCTTATCGCTGAGTGAGGCTTTATGTTGGAGAAGGAGGTACACGGGTATTGTACTAATGAGTGAGCCCGCTGTACTGATAGAGGTAGACATCCTCGTGTACCAGGGTATTCAGATTTGCTTGTCTGGCAGGGGCGAGAGGAAATTGAATCTCTGCCTGTTGTGTGGAGATACATGTAGTAGTGGTGTGAGAACAGGAACAGCGACAAACCTACCAACTAAAACAGTGGTTTCTTCTGAATCCGCACCAACACGTACATCAAGTCATTCTCGCGATTCATGCCATCCACCACCGCCCCTCCGCCTCCCCTCCTCCTCCCCGCCGCCTCCCCCACCCACCCAGTCGGGCCATGCTTTGCCTGCTTCCGAGTCGGTCATATCCAGGAGACAATTGAGCCATCCGCCTTTTGTAGCGTATGTGCTCCATGTTTCCGCGTTGGCGATGTTGCTTGGATCATAGTTCGTACGAGGGCGGATGGTGTTCAATCGTGGAGTGCTGTGAAGAGTGGAATCGCCAAATGGTACTTCGATGAGAGTGCTACATACGAGACTCGCGAGACCCGCGAGACCCGCGATGCTCTGGAACGATCTCATGGATTTGGTATCTTGACGTCGATCACGTCATGAGTCTTCCGGTCCATCGTATGATCTTGGTTGGACATAGCAGCGAGCGGTGGGCATGTGCGGCGAACCGTTTTGGGATAGAATTGACAGTGAAAGAATGCGTATCAAGTGTATTGCGTGATTAGCACACAGTAAACAAGGCGGATTCTGTAAGGCAACAGGTGTAGTACTTCTCGCACTCTCTAGAGACCGCGCGCCCACAGAGCCTGGACTAGGATTAGACATCACCATATCTCTCCCCTGAATTTCAATGGAGTCAAAGTCAACACTACTCATCTTCTACAGGTGCGCCAAACATCCAGAGAGGGGCAGTAAACGCTAGAAATAGAAGAGATGCAAGACTAAAGAAAGGGGACGGAACGGAAGAGGATTCGACATGCACCGGAGGTTGCGGAAACAGCGAACCATTGACCAAAATAGACGAAGACAGATGTAACTTCTCGACTCAATAGCCGCCAACTCACAGTAACATCCCATGGCGACATGGTCGACTCGCCCTGCAACATCTCCATATAGCCCTCCTTCCCTCCCGATGCCTACCCCCTTTCCCACATATCAACTCACCCTTACCCTTAAGACGCACGCTTACCAACACCATGAGGCTGAGTACGACATCGCCGCCTCAAGCATTCCAGAACAATGTTGGTCAGACCGGCTCATCTCACGCCGTCCTCTACCCGGCGCCTTGGTTTACGGGATGCCGGTCGCACAAACTGCATGCTTGCTTTTACCCAAAGCACGCCGAACCAAAAATAAGCAAGCAAGCAAGTTACGTTACTCAGCGCGATGGCGCTGTATCATGGATGTGCGCCCGCGTCGCGGGAACACATGATCGACCATTCTTAGGTGTACCGGAGTGAGCGTGCTGACTGCGCGGTGGAAAGGTTGGGTTACTAAGGGTGGGGATGAGTGGTGATGCAGGAGAGATAAGAGCGACCGTCGCCTCTACCACGCATCCTACACGAGTTCGGCCATGCTAGGTGTACCGATGTTCGCGTGCTGACTGTGTTGCGGAGTCGAGCAAGGCTTGTGGTATGTTGCGCGCGTGAGACGGGCCGTAGTCTGCTTGGTGTATGGATGGGCCGCGCGGAGCGTCGCGGAACGACTGTATCAGCGCAACAGCTGAGGTCAGTCGTTGGTGTTGAGCAGCAAGCCGGAAGAGTTGCGTGCAGTAATGGTGACCGCTTCATGTCATCATGGAATGGTAGTCTGACCAGTCAAGCTCGCTCACTAGGCGGTGGTGTGAGGGAATCCTGGATATTGGTACCGCGAGGGAGATGCCGTATTTGGTGCCATGCCCATGTCTATCGAGAACCCGAGTCCTGGGTTCATGCCACATGGAAGGCGTAATCGTACGAATGCAGTAGCTCTGCCGTAAACCTGCAACCGGTGCAATTGGGCTGACCGACCGGGGGAATGGGGAATAAGGAAAGCTGCCGACACGATGATTGGGGACGCGACGGGTAACGCATGCAGCCAAAAACCATCGCAATTGGAACGCCATTCCCATCCGAAGTACAAAAAGGAGTTATTCGAAACTAGAGTTTGGCGTTACTGGGAGGGCTGCAGCCGGCGCATTCTTTTGGGATATCGGAGGAACAAGAAAGTGTATCGATAGTGGCAGGTTATCCATCGTGTTCCGGAAGCGTACATGTGCATCGCGCATGTGGAACGGCATCGTGTGTCTGAGGAGAGCTGATGTCACTGAAATTTTCCTAGTGTGCATCGAAGAACTCTGTTGCAGTCGATACAAAGCTGAGGAAGGTTTCTCTTTGTGCAGCGTACCTTGAACCTACCTGGTAGTGCTGACTGCACACGTGGACATGTCGGCGAAGAGCAGAGGAACTGGTGTTCGGCAGCTGCAGTCAGCCTCGGATGCTAGCATATTGGAGGGCAGCCAGATGACGCACGAGGCCTGGCGTAGCGAGCTTCAAGACGGCGCACAAGAGTACCGGAGCAGCGGAATGATGCGAAAAGGTACATACTTCCGGATCGACGGCGGAAATTTTTCTGGTGCGACAATCATTGAGTCGCGAGAAATGTCGCGGGGCTGGCACGCGGAATTGCTCAGGGAACACGATCGGGGGAGAGGCGGCCTCGGACTGTGTAGCCCAAAGAGTAGTGATTTGGGCGCCAGCGCAAGGAGATCATCAGGGACGAGTGATGGGCTACGTGGATGTGAAGTCATCCTTGTTGATCGCTTTCACGCTGGCGTCCGGGGAGCTCTGCGACAAATCCGAGATGAAGCAGGTCTTTCAGCAGTGGCCTCGCAATAACCCGGCGCAACGTCTTGCCTGCTTGGACGTTCAAAGGTAGTTCCTACGTTACACTGTAAGGCCCGAATAGGGCTGCGTGAAACGCTATGAAATGCGACGCTCGAAAGCTGAATTGCCTTGTGTAGATGGCTCCGCCGGCTAATGGTACCGAATTCCCCAGCCAGTACCTGTCAACATGACAGCTAGTGCGACGGTGCTCATGGAACTCTCCTTCTGCAGCAGCGCAAAGTTCGTACAGCGCACACTTGGCCTTGAGTCGGCATGAATGCGCTGGTACATCGGCGAAGCGGCTCGCGGGCCCTCTTCCAGTAGTCAGGCGAAGGTCCACACAGAGCAGAATTCCACGTGTAGACAGGGTTCTCTTTGTACGCGATGATCCTTTTGGAGATGACAACCCTTGCTTCGCTTCTCATCGCTGGGACTGGCACGCAGATTGCAGTAGCGCGCTCAAAGAGGAAGTGCCAAAAGCCGTTCCAGGACCCACTTTCCCTCCTCCCCGCAAGGTCTAACTCACGATCACAATTTCGACAAAGTTTTCTGTGGAGAAATCCGTCAAACACCTGTCAAATTGCAAGGCGGTCGGAATTGACAGCGATGCTGCCAGTAAAACGTCGGTGGCTTGGACGGACGTTGAGAGGAAGATGACCTGACGGAGTTCAGACCCTGTCGATGTGTGACGACGCTGCACTGGTTATCGGATGATGGCTGTGAATCACGATCGCGAGGATAGAGTTGAGCGAGCATGGACTGAAGATCGCGAACGCTGTTTGAGCCCTCAACGCTCCCGCACTGATAGGCGTGAGGCTGTGGCAGCCCAACGTACGACGGGCGCAGGTATCAGCGGAAGACAGCGATCTCTCAGTACAGTACTGTACACAAGACGGTATGAGCAAACACGCTGGTCGAGCGCTGGGCGGTGTCGCGTGGCTTTCGGCATGTCTCTGCGTGAGGCTAGTGGATAAGGACGGGATGCCCTTGTCGCGCGTCTCAGCCTGATTGTGAAGCACACGACCCCTGTCGATACCCTGGACGGCGAATCAGGGTTGGTGCTGCTTGCGAATTATATTATTGGACTGGCATAACGGCTGCATTCTGGCAAATGTGTTTACGATGGACGGCGGGCTGTAATACGGAGGAATCCCAAGGGGGAAAGAGCGATGTCATCGTTCCTTCCGTGCCAGAAACAATTCGTCATGGCGACGGCTGGGCTCCGTGGTGGGTGAGCGAGTGCGTCAACGGGGCTGCGACGTGTAGGTTTTTTGGAGAAGCAAGCGATTGTGCGCGAAACCTTGCTGGTCATGATCCCGGGACGTCGAACGCATGCAGCATCCGTGTGCTTGGAGGCGCGGAAGGCTTGCAGTGATCCGCGAATGCGACGTGTCTGAGAACGACCGGCGGCCAAATTTCTTGGTCGTGAATAAGTGCGCATTCTGTGTCAGGTTGTCTGCGATGATCAGGGACAGCCTGGGAGTGAGGGCGACTCAGCGGGCGATTCATTCTTCCTTCCAGAGGCTTTCCAGAACAAACCGCAGGCGAGATTTTCGTGGCGCCGGGCCCACTCACCGCAAGCCGGGCAACGCTCTCATTACGGCACCTGGCGATGCTGCTGGCGAATTGCTTTGGCGGCCGCGGTGCAGAGGCATAGTTGTTTGCACGCCGCAGATGTGATGGTGGTGCCTGGGCTGCGGCGAGGGCAGCTCCTTCCTCATCGCCACGCACGCGAGGGTTGGTTGAGGCAGGAGCAGCCCATCCCACGTGGCGCAACCCCGTCACAAGCAACGACAGGAAGCAAAGGCTGCAAGACACCTACGGTTCATCAAACCACAAAAGCAAGCTGCTATGAACATGTCCCGTCAAACATCAGCCGCCACGGTCAAAGGCAAGTGCACTGCGATCCCGACAGCCAGTGACCCGGTTGGCTGGGAGGCATGGAGGGCAGACAGGGCTGCCAGAGAGGTGATTCAGCATAGGCAGTGGACCGGCCGGGGAAGGACATCCGGAAGTCTGTGTGGCGTCTCTGAACCTTCTCTTCTTGCTTCTGGCGCAGTCCAACAAACGCGGCACGAGTCGACGCCGCCGGTCAAAGCAGCGAGACGGGAGCGCTGACACTGTCTCATCTAAGCCGCCGTGTCTGGAAGCGCGCGGCGACAGCCAGAGCACATGCGATAGGGCCGCGAGCCCAAGTGAGAGCGCTGGGAGACGCGCCTGAGAATCGCCTCCATGGTACGCCATGTTACGCCATGTTACGGTGAAAAGGCACTGAAGCGTCAGCACAAGCACACCCTTCGCAGGTTGGCACCCCAGCGAAGCCGTTGGCATGGCTCTCGTTAGCGCCTGCAGGTACGGCTTTCTAGCGCGGCACTATTCAAGGGGGATAACCAGCTTGGTGGTAACAGTGCGCAGATCACCCTGGCTCCTGATGATGGCAAGGGAGCCTACCTTGAAACAGGCCGAAAGACCCGTCGCTCCCGATGCGCAATGTAGTCAGGGCTTTTGCTCTGAAAAGCACTGTCTCTCATTTCATTTGTCTCGCCGACAGCCAAGACCACCTTTGGCAAGTCAGTAACAGGCCCCCTTATTCTAGCCGCGAATATAGAAGCTTCAGGGCGCCCTTCGTTTACTGCCATCATCATCTTCACTCCCTTCAAACTACCCACACTCATTCCACCCCTCCCCACTCCCCAGTCACTGCTAGCCAGTCCACGGGTACACGACACTATCTAATAAAGCTCGTCCACCGCCGCTCCGCTCTTTGTATCGCCTTTACACGAACCAACGCCGACTACCACACTCACTTTTCGTCCTTACAAAATATTCGCACAGGCCAGGTGTTCAGCCCGGCACCTCTCACAAAACGCATTCCTCAATTGGTACGTCCTGCATTCACCGGGTCTATATTTGACTTTCTTGTGCAACATCATGCTGACTTATAAACCAGAGAACACACTCGTCAACAACATGATCTTCAGAGAGTCAGAGTCCAACAACATGGGTCGCGGAGCCTACGACACCACTGGCACCCCCAAGCCTCCTCCACCACCGCCCAAATAAGATGCGTCACCACCTCTCGACGGAGCAATTCTTTTTCCGCCTGCCGCCATTGCCTGCTTCCTCGCAATGCCATCACGTTGGCAAGCTATTTGTTCCGTTGGGACTAAAGGGATCCATCCCACGCCTTGTAAGTCACAGACACGTCGCACCCTGCATGAACACGTCAACTAACAATGACTCAGTCCCGCGTACAACACATTTCCAGCGCATTCACCGCGCCGATTTCTGGGTCTACGGCGCATCTTCTTCCACGGAGCCTCTTGGACTTTACGCACTTTAATCATCGGCGACCATTTCGATTCTTCAGCGACCTAATACCCCTGCGACTTCGGCTACCGGCGTTATCAAGCGAGTCTCATCGCACAGCCTCCTCACTCTCTTGCGTCACACGTTCAGCGACATTCCCTTACGGCAAAAAAGTTCTTTTCATCGGCGTTCTTATAGACGGTTGGGCCCAGGCATAGATACCAAAAACGGACCTTCATTTCTTTCTTTCGGACAGCGCACTGGGGTAGATTGATCGTCGCCAGCCTTCATTGGCACTCATGGCACGAGTTGTATTGTACTATAGCGCGTTGGAGTGGTCGAATCGGCGACCACGACTCAACGGATTTGTTTTCTTTAGACGGCTCCTCATGAACGACATGCATGGGCCGCTCTCCCCATAGCTTTGGACATTAGACTGAGCGCCTGGGCCATTGTACTTGTGTCTCGCGACTCAACTGGCTGAAGTTTAGACTAATCAACATCTACTACTATCATATCCTCCTACACGATGATGACATTGCATGTGCTGTGATCGCTTTCACCCACCCCCGTGGTACTCCCGTCACACGTGTGGCGCTGCGGATCTCCGTCGCGGGTACATCGATAGGCCTTAGCGATCCGCATGCAGCGGAATCGAGCGGCGACCCTGGTTCGTGCTACCTGGTGGGTGTTTTGCCAGACGTTGCGGGCGCTGGACTGGGTAGCTTCGAAGCTTGGCGGGCAGAGTGGAGACATGGCACTGCACCCCACGAATACGGCGCGCCGAATTGCAACCTCACCACAGCTCCACCACCAACCCAGCCGTCTCTTTGCAGCTAGATACTCTTCCGTACACAAGCCTCACCACCCACCATGGCCAACATCAACTGGCGGACCATCAACATCGACGCCTTGGACCCCGACAGCCCCGCCAACTTCGACCTAAGCTCCCTCGCTCCCGCCGTTGCGCCTGTCTCGACAGCCGATGTCCAGACCAACGCCCAGTCAATACGGCAACTACTACGGGGTGGTGACAATGAGGGCGCCCTCCAGAGTGCCTTAGAGAACCCCCCATATGGCGCGGACGACAAGGGAAAGGTACGTTGCGCCTCAGCATAGCTCGAGACAGCTCCAGAAGCTCCAGAGACAAATCAGAGACACGACACTCCCAGTCCAGCGGTTTGGATGTCTCTCCAGATATAGACACCTGGTCACATCACCACCGCGTCTCTGGACTTGGGCTACCGACGACCAGGTCGGCGACATTGCACCACCCAGGACCAAGCTGACGAGTCTGCCACCACAGGAAGTCCACCTTTCGGTCGTCATCGAGATCCTACAGTCCATACGCCAGTCAGACATGTCACCAATGCTCAGCCGAATATATGGTGCGCCGGGTGGAACCGAAGCATTGGACGTCCTGATGAAGTACATGTACGTCCACCGTCTCGTTTGGGTCTCTCACAAGCCTCACCGCCCACCGACCTCTACTGCCCATCGTGCCTTCCCGCATCACCCCGCGCCACCGTCGCACATCCAGAAACATAGACTAACGAAAGTACTTGCAGTTACAAAGGCATGGCACAGGGTGCACCATCAGGCACCAAGCGCGACATCACCCCCCAACCGACCGGCTTCTCGCAGATTCACACTCGTGGCGGCGGTGAGGGTGGCGGCCAAGCCATGAGCGTACTGCTCAGCTGGCATGAGAAGGTACGACCCCACGCACCTTCCTCGTTATTTGAAACTTCCCGCCCACCGGGTCACATCCCACGCTCTCCCACACCACGTCTATTTTTTGTTTCGTCACTAACACACCTCAGCTTGTGGAGATAGCAGGCCCAGGTTCCATTTCTAGGGTTATGAGCGATCGCCGGACAGTTTGAAGTCGTGCTCGCAATTGCAACCACGGCGAAGCGTCATTTCCAAATAAACTCATGGCTGGCTAATCGCTAGCTCATCACCTCGATAGCGTTCAATCGATATGGACGCGCACACAATTAGGCCCAACGGCAAAAGCAGAACCCGAACAAATCAAGACACGTCCTCTAGCCCACGGCTTGCTCTCCCGTCTTCCTGCCTAGATACTTCTGAACCCAAAAATTTCACAACAAGCATATCCTCCAGCGCGCAAGATTGACCACGCAAGCCATCGCGATCTCTCGCAATTACCTCTCGTTCCCAATGACGCCGCAATCCATGTCCATGCACAACTCACTGCGCGCACAGACAACCAGCCTTCCTACCGGCCTTGCATCATTCCCCAAACCCTTCTTCAGCCCTACTTATCCCTCCCTTCGCAGACGCATCCTCATTTCGCGGACACGGGAACCGCTTTCACGCTAGCCCGCGTAACTTTGATTAAAGCGGCAAGCCCAGCGCAACGCCAACACTGCCCTATCGACCGCGGCATAGCTTCCACGCGAAGTCTCGTGTTGTACTAGCGTCAGCTTCCCTTCCAGCCCGACGCTTTTCCCACGCTAGCTTCCCAGATAGGAAAGTACCTAGGATGGGCGGGCAGGACGTGGTACGCTATACCTAGTAAAGACGCCGTTGGGTGCTGAAACACCGTTGGCACGGGTTGCGAGTGATGATCTCAATTCTTTGATAGACCGGCACCACTCGAAGTTTATAGGTGGGATTATTTGAAACGACGACGCGACGGGGAGGAAGTTTGTCATGGGCTTTATCGATTAGGCAGGCAGGAATGGGATGATGTGGTACGTATGATTTGTCGCAGTTGTGTATATGCAAGCTTTCGCCATGTAACACAGGAAACACGAGATGTGCTTGTTTCGGTCGCGGGGACCTTGGTTTGGGTTGGAATGTTAGTTGCGGTGCGGTTGCTGGACTGGAATGCACGCGACTGGAATGACAGCTCCCAATCTGTTTGACGCGCGCGCGCTGAACAGGGCTTGGTTCGTTTGATGCGCGAACGTGTTTCTAGAAAGCGAGGGTACAAGGTGGGTTCTTCGGGGGTTATGCGTAGGGCTGCGACATGTCATTACGCCGAGCTTGAGCGCTTTTCTCCGTACCCTCCCCCCGTGTTCCGTTTGTCATTATGACTTATGACCAAGGCAATCACACAGGAACCTTTTCATCGAGTTTCAAATCGCCATCGAGATGATATTTGGAAAGTTGGGTTTAAGATGGGCAAATTCAGTACAGCTGTCAAATCTTGGGTGGCAGGCGAGAAGATATGGGACTGGTAGGTTGGTGTGTAGGCTGGTAGAGTTCCAGCGATTGAGATTGATTTGATTACAAGTACCCTTGGTTACCTCGGTCCCACAATCGGCACATCACCGGCATTAACACCGTCGCGATCTCGCCTCCTCGGAACAATACAGCAACAGCACCCATCCCATCTCCAACTATCTCCAATTCTCCCCCTCGTCTCATCACCTGCGTCTCACATGACCAACCGCTCATGCAAACCCTTCAGCTCCCAGGTTTAGTAACGTTGTAGTTTGGGATTCAGAACAAGCAAACCTGGCACCTTGTCTGCATTGAAATGCGATCGCTCGGCGCTGTCGCTGTCGCATGTTTACAAGGAACACGGGTGGAGGAACCCACGTGGGAAATGTGATGCAGTGGGGCTTATGTCAGACAACGTTCTTGGGTATGACATGCATGCAGATGGAGGGCCGTGTCGGGGCTGCCGAGGAAGAGGGTAGGTTGACGCGACGTTGGGTTTCAGAGTTGAGGAGGCTGACGGGGAGGGCGTCGGATCCGCTGTGCTGATGCTGGAGGGAAGCGGAGCCGCAAGAGGCTGTTTCTAGGTAGGTGAGTTTGTGTGTATGTATGAACAAGCCGGTGTCGTAGGCGTTGAAGCTTGGTGGTCGATATACTTGCTCTTCGTGGACAGAACCTTTCCTTGAGGTTGAGGTCGAGGTGAGTTGTGGCGGTAAGCCGGATGGAGACCTGGGACAGTTTCTTGCTTTGCTGCAATGATGATGCCGATGAAGATGACGATATGGCTTGTTCTCTAGGTATTACAGATGAAGCGATGTTTGCCTACCGATGCCTGGCGGGACCGCTGCGAGTATGCAAACCACATGATCTAGAATCGAGGCTGGTTGTCGAGATCACACTTTTCCTACATCGCGTTGATTCACGGAGTTGTCTTACTACGCAGATTCATCTTTCCCTCCTGAGGTCTCTTTCTTGCTCTACGCATATCTCCCGTGTTCGCATACGCTTTCGCAACACTCGACTCTTACAACTCCCCTCGCATTCTCATCCTTTTACAGTTTTACTTTCTTTTTCCCCTTCATGACTCTCCCGTAGCCCAGGCTCATCACTGGTGCTGACTCTTACAGATTTCGCAATGCACACGACTCTTGCTCTTTCCCCTCCATCCTCCAATCTCAGCATATCATTACTCGCGAAGCAGTTGCGTCATCGGGTTTCTTGAGCGTCTGGAATGAATTGTTTGTTTTTGCTCTATCCACCCAAAACCTTGGTCTCCCCATTCCATTCTACATATACAACAATCCACGTCATCGTGGCTTTTCCGCCACTATCTCTTGCTCCCTCCCGTCCTCCCGAGATCTCCCCTTTCCTTTTTTTCGTATCATTCTTATCGCTCGCAAGCCCTCGCGTCACCATGGCTTGCCGTGGCTTGTCGTGGCTTGAACTCTCACAGGGTCTCCTTTCTTTTTTCTTGCTTTTTTGCCGCATGGAAAGATGGTGGGGTCGGAGAAGCGAGGATGGGTTTCATGATATCCATATGGGTGTGCATTGGGCCGTCGTTCCGGCAAAAGAAACGTCGTGGTGGCGTTGGGTTGGAATGAGGCTGGTACTGGGGATGCGGATGGTGGCGTGATGGGGGCTGAGGGGGGTGGGAGGGTATGCGGCAGTGGGAAAGGTGGTATTGGGAAAAGGATGTATGGGATGCTGGTTATGAGATAGCTAGCGTAGAGAAACTGCTGGGTTTCATGTTCCTGATGGCTTGCAGCTCATCGATAAGATATGCAGCGAGGACTTGAACGTGTAGGCTAACCGTGCACCCAGGACCTTAAGTAGCTAAGTAGGGATATAGGTAGACACTCTCTGCGTTGGCGAAATTGCTATACGTGAGTAGCATTGTCAAATACTGTACAACATGTCCATCTCTACACATCAACTCTAATCTTTCATGAAGAAGACAACATCACAGCATATACATCCAGGATCGACATTCAACAACAGTGCATCCACGTCAGCCTAGGGAAAAAAACTGAACACCGTGGAGCCTACATCATGGTAAAAAACACACAAAGTAGGTAGCCCAAAGTCAACGTCGGCTCCAGGGTGTTCAGTTTTTCCCATTGTGTGAGATGCATCATCAACATAGCCAACGCAACGATCGAAAGAATTACTATTATTCATTCTCATCCAAGTAAAACAAGCTACCAGGGTATCAATACTCAATATCCCACTCATGCCTAAACGCCATCAAATACCGAAATACCTTCACCAAAGTCTCATCTAGACTCCTCAGGACTCAACGGCCTCTCGCTGATGAAATCCTTGTTCTTGTTTAGTAACTCCTCGCTGCGTTGCCTTATCATCTCATCCCTATCCGGATCTCCTTCCTGCAGCAACCTCTGCACTTCGGCCCTATTCCGCTCTATGAGCGTCTCGATAGGCGTCTCTTCAACAAGGGTCTCTTCAACAGGACCATGCACAGCACCTCCACTTCCCCACCTTCCGAGAGCAGGTGGGTCTGCGGGTCCGTCTCTGACAACGCTGATGTCTGTTTTGTGCTTCTTCTTTAGCTTGTTCAGCTCTGAATCCCGACGAGGAGTCCAGGGACCGGGACGACTGGAAGGACCGCCACGGGAGGAAGGACCGGCATGGGAACTGTATGTGGGAGGAGCCGATCGGACTGGAGTTCCGTCTTTGTACGCGGTGACGACAGAGGGCGACTTGCTTATGTTCTGCAATTCATGATTTTGGTGAGGCGAGAGACCAGGACCAGCGGGGTCGGGACGAGAGAGGTCAGGACGGGAGTCGGCTGTGATGGTTTTACGGAGCCAATTCTATACGGCGTTGCCTTTCGGTTCGGGCTCTGCGCCATCTTGAGCGCCATCAAGATGACGGGCATGTGCGGAGAAGACTCCGAGCTTGTCGATGTGGTTCAGCGAGTGCCAGAGGAGATATGTGCTAGACAAATGAGTCAGTAAGAGTGGTACGATAGCACCTCATACAAGGGAAAACCTGAACACCCTAGAGGCTACATCAAGAAGAAAACCTGCAAATTAGGTGGCCTAACGTCGATGTAGGCTTCAGACCTGTCCAGGTTTTCCCTAGGTTGACGTGATAGGACCGATAGAGGTGCCTTACCTGGCAAAAGTGAAGATCATGCCCGGCCACAAGAATACAACACTAGCAATCGCCCGCCCATTCTTGTTGTAAGCGAGCGGAGTCTCACCAGCCTTCTTGAACTGCGACAACAGGCCCTGTCCACGCTCGAAGTCCGTGCCGGTTAGGTGCGCACTCTTGCTCGCGGTGATGTAAGTGTATGCAAGGGCGTCGGAGAGCGTAAGCATGCAGGCAAAGACTGAGCAAGCTTTCCAAGCGTTGATGACGCCTCTCGACTCTTGTCGCTCAGGCCAGAAGAGATCGAAGAAGAAGGCGGCACCGAAGATGGTGGCGACGAAGATACCGACGAAGATGTTGTACGATGCGATGCCGACGAAGTTGTTGTTGTGAATCATGACGTTACGGTCGAGCTTTGAGACGAACTTCTGCTGGTCGACGTAGTCTGATGGATGTTAGCTGGTGGTCAAGCTGGATGATGACAGACGGCTATCGTCGCCACCATAAACAGAGAAGGATTATGTCGTACCAGACAGCGCAGCCGTTCCCAGACTCTCACTGACAACGCAGAGAATCATGGCGAGTTGGTAGATGATGAACTTTGTCCGACGGTTGTGGTACGTGTTGTTCCACATGTAGCCAGACTTGAACTTGCCCCACTGCATCTCCTTCATGTCGAGACCCCAGATTACCGCCATCGTGACTGGATATGGATGCTAGTAATGAGATGAAAAATGGGGATGTCTAACGAAGTGCGCGCGATAAGTTGGCTGGAGAGAAGGATGGCAAGTGAAGCGCGGGAAGGCCGGATAGAATACACCTCCGACGTATTGGTCGCGATAGCCAGGAAACTTGTCTGTAAGGTAAGCACCGCGCGAGTATCGAGCCTCCCCCGAGGTCCCACGGGCAGTTGCATACTTAAGGGTCCTCTTTCCTGGCCACTCCACACCACCTACGTCGCGCCTCCACCCCTCTCCGTCAGCCATCACCGACGCAATCGAAAACCTTCAATGTTAAATCCGTCTCCAGACCCGCCCAGTCCACAAGGGAAACAAGCACCCGCCAACCGTCGCGGTGCTAGCGTCGCTCCTACGCCATCGTTGCTTCGCTGAAGCTTATCACTTCCACGCGCAGCCCCAGACCCACGAATGACAGTGTGAAAGCAGTATTAATCAGCGTCTCGGCTGGGGTCGGCGAAAAGATCACGATGGGAAAGTTGAAAGGTGATTGGGAAATGTGGTTGGGAGGAGGATGGGTGCGACGTCATCGAGCGGGATGTCGGTGGGGACTTGCTTAGCGAGAATGCTTAGTGGACGGGTGGGGCGTTCACGTCATTTGTTGCACTTTCTGCACGCAAGGGGCTTGATGTCACACGATTTTGAAGGATGTGAGTGCGGTAGATATGTCCGCTGTTGGATGTCACGCACGTCATCGCAGCACTACTGCTGGAGCAGAGTCAGTTCCTTCGAGGCATATGAGCTGTGAGTCTACCCACGGACAGTACCTAGATATTTTCTCGAGTGTCTTGTCTGATCCGGGTTCTGTAGCCACGAAACCCAGATTTAACTATGTGGTATAGGCCTCACCCGACATCTAGACCTCTGTGACATGGCCGACAACGCCTCTCTCCACCCCTATCATCTATGCGCTCCCCATAACAAGAGCTCTGTTATCTTGGAAGATTTCGTGTAAATAGATCTTATTCCTCCGCTCATCGTCCAGAACCGAACTTCGAAGTCTCAGAGACCGGAATGAAGCTGTGTCTGGGGCTGGGGCTGGGGCCGGATTAGGGACGTCTTTGATCCTGAACAACAAGTGTACACCAACTCTCAAATGCCTGGGATAATTGTTTCTGAAGATCACAATTTCAGTGACATGCTTGGTACCCAGCTCTGCCTTGTGTTGGAAAAGCAAGAAAGCGAGCGTGCGACCCAATGGAGAGCCTGGGGTGCGTCAGCGTCGTTACCACCCACAACCCTTGGATGTCGTATGGGAGTAGGCCAGGACTGGTTCCGTCCTGTTTGCTCCTGGGCAATGTACGGCGCTCAAGACTACTCACCAAGTAACGCCGGGCCTTCCTCGTCGTACATGTTGGCTATCACACCAGGCCAGTACGGTACCTCTTTGAGACCATGATTCTTCAACACTCTGTTGATGAGAGCGAGAGTCATCGTATTCTTGATGGTGAGCACAAGATAATATTTGAGGCTTTTGGGGTCAATATTGCCGCGAAGCCAGTACGCCATCATGATGTCCGAGGCGCGCTTGAGCTCCGGGAGGCTAGCTTCTGCTGGGCTGTCATCCCAATTTGCCAGTGCTGCTGTTCTAGGGTTGAGGAAGTCGAGACCAATGATCACTTTGAGCTGTTAGTATGTCTCCTAGTACGGTGTGCGTGAGTAGAGCCGGTAGCGCACGAAGGTGAGTCTACGTCCACTCGGAGATACTTACGTCCGCCTCGTTGGTTGATACCGAATCGAACATGCGCACCGGTACACCGCTCCCAAACACCATTGATGTCGTAGTACTGGTCTTGCGCCGCAAGAGTGTCTCCATCGTCATCTTCGGCGCGCTCGTTGTAGTGTTCTATGCTGTAACACACATTATCTCCGCCTTTTGTATGGGGCCTGGAATTGATACCAAGATCCTGGAACATAGTTCCTATAAAACGTCAGTATCTATCAAGAACGATATCCAACCCTGAAGACTTTCCAGGAGGAATAGGAATGAACGTCCTCGCGCAATCGACGTACCGACCTTGTTGACATGGTAATCTTCGTTATCATCGGCAAATTGGCAATGCGATTTCTGGTCATATTCGCCAGTAAACCAACCCCAGAGACTTATCTCACTTGTGAGCGCGGCATCGGGCCATTGATTGCGCGCCGAAGGCGGTGTTCGTGTGTCCATATTTAGTCTACCAGCAGCTTCGTCCGTGGCTTCGAGTCGACATATCAAATCATCTCCCTTCTGGCGGGCTGCAGCCCATTCTGCGTCATCCGCGACCTTCTCAGGTTCCCATAGGACGTGTACCTCGGTAGGCTCATCGCTGGCTATATCTTGGGTGAGAGCGATCGAAGCCACGACAGCTATGAGCGTTAAAGAGAGTCTCATGGTGGGCTGAGCAGAAAGCCCAGGTGATTTTGAACAGAATTTAGTAGCTTGAAAAGAGATATCGGAGTTTTTAGCGATGTGTGTTGAGCCAGAGTGGGGCAGCAAACAACCGCCATTCCTCTCACGAGGGATTGCAACATGACAAGGGAGATAGATAAGGAAACTGACATTCTAGGGTATCGTGGCTTCCCAGTAGACACCAGCGCCACGCAGATTCAAACCAGCCGCCCATACCCATATCGTACATCCAAACGCATAATAGCCAGTCGTTCTAACATCTCAACGAACCTCTTATTTAATCATCCTTCTCATCATCGTCATCATCATCCCCCTTCCCAGGCACAGTCTCCATCTCCACCTCGCCCTGCACCTTCCCCTTGCTATCCTTCTGCACAATACGATACTTGCCCCCCTCCCAAAGATCCTTGAACGTAAGTTCCTTCGTGCGGCCAAGACTCTCGATCGCACCGATACGCTCAAGTGTCGCTTCCAGGAAGTCTTCGAAACCGGGCTCGGCGCAGATCTCGTTGAAAGCGCGTTGCATGGGTACAGAGTCGGCGCGGACTACGGCGTGCGAGTCGATGGAGAAGATGGAGAGGTCGTGGTGCTGGCGGATGAAGTCGGAGCGCGTCATGATGAAGCGGGCGCGGTGGAGGGGGAAGGAGGGCAGGATGTGGCCTTCTTTTGGGTCGTAAGTTGATTCCATGTCGTGGTAGAGTTTGTAGAGGGCGTTGGCTAGGACCATGGCTGTGGACTGTGGGGGTTAGTCTGAGAATGTCAACGAAGAATATTGTTTACGTACAGCGTATTTCTGCTGGTCCATGACATCGTCGTCCATCTCCTCGCCGAGAATCGCGCAGTTGTTCAGGAACCAGATCTTTTCCATTTCGCAGATGCTGTTGCATTTTGCGACCATGTCTTCTGACTTGGCGACGCGGTTGAGGAAGGTGAGGCGTCCGCCGACTTTGTCGTATACTTCTTCGAGGATGGAGTCTTTTACCTTCTCGCCGTAGTATTTCATTCGGTAGTTCCTCAAGGCTTGCATGGCGCGGTCTTTGCTGAGGTCCTTGATCTGATGCACTTCCATGCGCGTAGCGTACTGCTTCAATCGTTCAAACACCCAGTACTTGTCCGAGTTGATGATGACAGTTGCGAGGTTGGCGGCTGCCCATTGTTCTGCCCGCTGCTGGATGAGTTCGAGAAGGTCTCTACCGTCGTCGTTGTCTCGGATCAAATGTGCGGAGTTGATAATGAGAATGAGCGGTCTGCCGACAGTTGCGCGTCGTCGCAAAGCTACTTTCTCAAGCTTGTTGAACGCGCGCTCAATGTCAAGGATGGCGCCCGCATCGCGTGGACCGCGGATGGAGAAAAGCGATCCGATGTTGTCTTCGTGGTACTCAAAATCGAGACAGCGACCTAGCCGTACACGGAAGACTTCGAGATCTGCATGGGCTTCCATCATCGAACATCCCTCACCATTAATCTTATCCATGGCATCGATGAGCATGGAAGTCTTCCCAGTCCCTTTCTCGCCGAGAAGCAGATGGTAGCGTCCTTTCGTCTCACCCCAGACAATCTTGTCAATCCTTTCCTGCTCATCACGTGGGATCCAGCGATCATAGTCTTTATCATCACCGTCCAGGTCCTTGCTGACTTGTAGTCGAGTAGGCTCACCCGCTTTCGGCATCTCCTTTCCAGTAGCTGCAAGCTCTAATACAGGATCGCCTTCCCGAAAAGCGTTCTCCATCTTTTCAAGCACGTTCCATTTGTAGTACTTAGTATAACCAATGCCGACGCATCCAAGGATGAAGATGCTGGCCCCGGTAGTAGCAGCAGCCTCAAACATCTTCCAGGCTGTGCTTTTCCATTCTGCCTTCTTTTTCTCGCGTTTCTCCTCTTGCTGCTCTTCCTCTTCCTCCAGACGCTCTGCAGCGTCGTCAATGGGGTTTGGCGCATCGTTGCCAGGAGTCGGAGGACCGGATTGGCCACTCAGAGCGCGCGCCAAAGAGGGCTGGCATAACCTTGTTCTTAGCAGTACCGGACCAGCCTGCTGAGACCGATACGCGAAAGGTTGTCGTGTCAACGCGGCATGAGCGCGCGTGATTTGTCGTAGCATTAACATTATTGCGCTGGCGCGTTCCAAGTCACGTTGGTGTCGCGTGCTTTCCAATGTTACACGTGTCAAACGTAGGCGCAGCCAGAGGTTCAACAGACGTGGAATGGACTAGGAAAGGAATGAATGAGAGTTAAACGAGAGACAGACGCGTGAAAGGAGAGATGATTGAGATGGACGGGACGAGATTGGAGGAGAGGGACGCCAAAGGAGGTACCGCGGCCTTGTTACGCTGGTGTTGCGATAATTTGCCGCAGGGGCCAAGTGCGAGTGCCAAGTGCGAACGGCAGGAGCGACCGTGGTGACAGCATGGTGGAACTCGCGTCAATCACCATATCGATAACCGACGTGAAGACAGACACGGCGTGTAGGACATGGCAACTCCAGCACGCCGGAAATTCACGCGATATTGCTGACCCCCGGTGCATGGGGGCCGTTTTCCCGATGACATGCCTGTGGCCTCGGAAGTGGAGAGCGAGCTTAGCGGACCATCCCGGCGCCCTCAAGAAAAATATTCTGGAGACATGACCGGAGAGTCACCTCTCTCCCCATCACTCGCCGCATGTCATTGTACATTAATGCGCCATTCTTGTATATCTCCTTCCTTCCCTAGACCGATTCCCTCTTTCCCTAGTCGTTCTTTCCCGGCGTCGTAGTGTTTCTCGACATATCCACAGCCCGCCATCATGGCCGCTAGTACCAATGACGCTTCCAAGTCTGGTGAGCTTCCCGCCCGCACACGACAGCGATGGAAATTTATTCCGAGGCGCAATAACTCTTTTCGCACACCATGGCTAACATCAATGGCAATACAGAGGTCGAGAAGACGCCCAGCAAAGACGTCACCACGGAGGGGCAGAATGAGGGCACAGAGGAAGATGGCGCTGGCCAGCAGCCAGACAGTATGTCAATTGATTTACCATGTGTAGGAAATATCTAATAATGTCGTAGACATCTTCCAGGTCACCATCAAGCTCCCACACGAGCCGTTTGAGATGCCGATAACGGTGCGTATTGAGAATTAGAAAAGAAAATATAGACGACAAACTCACGACTCCAGATCTCAACGGCCGAGCAGGTGCAAGACCTCCGTCAGAGCATCATCGAGACGCCCCACACGTTCCAGTACTCGTGCTTCCACCTGGAGCACGACGGCAAGCGGATCAACGATTACGTCGAACTCTCTGAAGTCGAGGGACTGAAGGCCGATTCGGTACTCACCCTGGTGGAGGACCCATACACAGAGAAGGAGGCGCGGTTACATGTGGTCCGCGTACGCGAGCTCATCGGCGCTGCCGGTGACCGTACCGATGCGCTGCACGGCATCATGGCTGGCCTGTCACTACACGACACTGTCGGCCACGAGCAGATCTCCAAGCCCAAGCAGGACGGCCCAGAACAGTCGCCGTTGGCAGACTACGACTTCAAGGCATCGGGCAACATCAAGAACCTGCTGCCGCCCACCGAGGAAGCCGCGCCCAAGACGATCAAATCCATCGCCGTATCGCCCTGGAACCCCCCGCCATACCACCTCCGCTCCAAGGGCCACCTGCTGTACCTGGTAGTCACCACCAACGAGAACGAGCAACACCACATCACAGCTCACGTCTCCGGCTTCTACGTCAACAAGTCGTCGAATGCCAGTTTCGACCCCTTCCCGCGCCAGCCACCAAAGGACAAGCAGGCACACTCGCTCCTCACTCTTCTCGAGGACCTGTCGCCCTCTTTCCGCACTTCGTTCCAGGAACTTCTTGAGCACAATGCGAAGAAGGAGCTGCTTACCATCTTCCAGCTCTCCAACGCCATCCCCGCCAACCCATGGTTGGTCCCCGCACCCACGTCATCCCTCACCCCACACCAGCCGGATCTCGCGCGGACACAGGAGAGCTATCTGATCTCGGGTGTTGAGAACACGGAGACCCTCCGCGACTGGAATGAGGAGTTTCAGTCGACGAGGGAGATGCCCAAGGAGGCCGTCCACGACCGCGTCTTCCGCGAGCGCCTCACGTCAAAGCTGTTTGCTGACTACAACGATGCTGCGACCCGCGGTGCCATGCTGGTAGCACGGGGCGAGATTGCGCCTCTTAACCCTACCGAGGCCAAGGACGCGCAGATCTTCGTATACAACAACATCTTCTACTCCTTCGGCGCTGATGGCGTCGGCACTTTCGGCGCTGAGGGTGGTGACGAGGCTGCGCGCGTGGCTGTGGGCAAGGACGTTTTCGGTGTCCGCGCTGTGAACAACCTCGACATCAACAACCTCTTCACCTCCGGAACCGTCGTTGTCGACTACCAAGGAAAGCGCATTGTTGGCCAGAGCATAGTGCCCGGAATCTTCAAGCAGCGCGACCCCGGCGAGCATCAGATCGATTACGGCGCGGTTGAGGGCAAGGAGATTGTCGCCGATGACAAGTCGTTCGTCCCGCTGTTCGAGCAGCTCTCTAAGGCGCTGCGCGTCAAGAAGCATCCTGTCTGGGACAAGGACAATGTCCGTCACGAGCTGGAGGGAAGTGTTGAGACTAAGGGTCTGATCGGCACTGACGGCAGGCGGTACGCTCTGGATCTCTACCGCCTCACACCTCTCGACGTTGCCTGGATAGAGGCACACTGGACCGAGCCCAGCAAGGAGGGCGAGAAGGAGGCGACAGACAAGGACTACCCCCACCGCATGACAACACTCCGCCCTGAGCTCGTAGAGTCATACGGCAGGGTCAAACTCCGCGAGTACGTCAAGGAGCAGATGGCCAAGAAGACCACAAAGAAGGACGAAGCCCCTGCGAAGGAGGCCAAGGCTGAAGAAAGTTCATCTGAAGAGGAATCTTCGGAAGAGGAGTCATCTGAGGAGGAGTCTTCTTCGGAAGAGGAGGACTCTGATGAAGAGAAAGAGAAGATGCCCAAGGCCAAAAAGATCTCCAAGGCGGAGAGGAAGGCCGCGGAGAAGGCTGCCAAGGTTGCCAAGAAGGAGACCGAGGAGAAGAAGCCTGAGACCGAAGACCCTGAGCAAGAGCGTGTCGACATTTCCGGATTCTCCTTCGCGCTCAACCCTGATGTCTTCTCGGGCCAGAACCCGCAATCAGAGGAGGACAAGAAGGAGTGGGCTCAGGACGAGGCTGAGGTCCGCGCTGCTTGCGAGCACCTCACTGCGGAGGTCATTCCTCGCACGGTCCAGGAGCTCAAGGAGGGCGAAGTCGGTTTCCCGATGGACGGCCAGTCCCTGAGCAACCTTTTGCACAAGCGGGGTGTGAACATGCGCTACCTTGGAAAGCTTGCTGAGCTGGCTGACAAGCCCGACCCAAGGCTTCAGGCCTTGAAGCGTCTCATCATCCAGGAGATGATCGCACGTGGTTTCAAGCACTTTGCCAACTCCAAGCTGCGCAACGTGTCTGCGCCTTTCGCAGCACCCGCAGCCGCCCACCTCCTCAACTGCTTGCTCGGCGCCGATGTTAGCGCTAAGCCTGTGGCTGAGTGCGACAGCAGCCTCAAGAAGATGTACCCCGAGGATGACTTTAGCTTCGAGAAGCTCACACCTGAGGCCCTCAAGAAAGAGGTCGTTGCTCAGGTTGCCCTACGATTCCGCTACGACCTCGGTCAGTCGTGGATCGAGTCTGGCAAGGAGATGCAGATGCTCCGTGAGGTCTCCCTCAAGCTTGGTCTCCAGCTGGAGTGCAAGTCGTACGCCTTCACCAAGGAGGCCTTTGCCGCCAGCCAGCCGGCCGAGAAGCCCGCTGCGCCGCAGACTAACGGCCACTCCACATCTTCCAAGAAGAAGAAGAACAAGTCCATCAGCACCCCACCAGCCCGCACGGCTAGCCCTACTGTTCCTCTTGCTCCACAAACCTTCCACGCAGACGACATTCTGAACATTGTCCCTGTCATCAAGGAGGCTTCACCTAAGAGCTTGTTGGCTGAGGAGGCACTGGAGGCAGGTCGCATGTCCATTGCCCAGGACCAGAAGGAGCTTGGCCAAGAACTGCTCTTGGAGTCTCTCCAGCTACACGAGCAGATCTACGGTGTGCTGCACCCTGAGGTCGCCAAGGCTTACCACACCCTGTCGAACCTGCTCTACAGCCTTGATGACAAGGTCTCGGCTCTTGAGCTCGCACACAAGGCCATCATCGTGTCGGAGCGCACTCTCGGTGTCGATCACTCGGAGACTGTGCTTGCCTACCTCAACGTCGGTCTGTTCGAGCACGGTTCGGGTAACACCACTGCCGCTCTGATCTACGTCCGTCACGCGCTTGAGCTGTGGAAGATCCTCTACGGCCCCGACCACCCCGACTCCATCACAACTCTCAACAACGCCGCTGTCATGCTGCAGGCCGCGAAGATGTACCACGAGTCGCGACTCTGGTTCGAGGCCTCGCTCGCCGTCTGCGAGGAGGTCTGCGGCAAGAACTCGATCAACACAGCGACTCTGCTTTTCCAGACCGCCCAAGCTCTGGCCCTCGATAAGGACATGCGCGGTGGTGTCAACCGCATGCGTGAGTCTTACAACATCTTCAAAGAGGTGCTCGGTGCGGAGGATCGCAACACCAAGGAAGCCGAGAGCTGGCTCGAACAGCTCACTCACAGCGCTGTCTCTCAGGCCAAGCAACTCAACGACCTTGCCAAGACGCGTATCCGTCGCATGCAGCTTCCCGGCCGCAACCCCCTGCGTCCGGCTGCCGCGACGCCCTCCGCTAGTGATGCCGCTGCCGCCGCCGGTAGCCAGCGCACTGGAAGTGGTCGCGTCGACCAGCGCAAGATCGAGGACCTCCTTAAGTACATTGAGGGTGACGCGCAGAAGACACCGTCGAAGAAGAAGCCGACGAACCCCAGGAAGCGTTAAACTTGCTATGTCATGTTTTTGACGTTGTCTCATATTGTCACGAAGCTACGCCAAAAGTATACATACCACAAAAAGTGCTGTTGTTTGCGCGATAACGATCTGTATCATACCTACAGACATGTTACCAGTAGCTTTTACGAATCTGACGCGCTTTCTTCTTTTGGATTTTAGGTATGGCTTCGGCTTGCATTCTTTGGAGTTTTTGGACTGGTTTGGCTGGTGGTTGATCTCGCCATAGGGAGATGGATGGGCATGTACTTTACGCATACCGACGACACCAAAACGCGCTCGCTGTATATCTAGATAGACCAGGGCGGATGGCTCAAGGGAACAAAATATATGTCGGATGTACATGGACTGTATGGTATGGTAGGGTAAATAGGAGGGGTGGAAGGGATGGAAATAGGTGGGACAAGGAAGGAACTTGGACGACGAGACGACTAGATGTACTCAATACCAATGCAAAAATATCTCCTCTTCATTCACGTCACTCGCTCTACTCATGGATATATTCACGCCGTTCTTCTCTTACATTCATCTCACCACTTGATACACGAAAAAACTTGAACACGTCTGCAGACTACATCAAGACAAAAACCTGCAAAGTAGGTAACCTAACGTCGTTGTTCTTCTAACATTCATCTTACCACTTCATACACGAAAAGAACTGAAGAAGTCTGCAGACTACATTAAGATAAGAACTTGCAAAATGGGTAACCTAACGTTAACGTAGGCTCTAGGGTGTCCTGTCTTATTGAGTCAACGTGTTACTTTCGTGACTCGTCAGGGTCAGAAGGTGAGCTTCGTGGAGCTGTTGGTAGAGGTTGCTGTTCGTAGTCGTGACCTTGTCGTAGGCCTCGGTCAGCTTTTCCATGGCGGCGGATCGCTGGTCGATGGTAGTTTGCATCTCCTTAAGCTGCAGACGGTAGTCTCGCATAGTCTCGCGTAGATCAGCCTTAGTGACCTGGTCTGCGGCGATCCAGTCCTTGAGGGCCGCGATAGTCGCTTCGAGGGCTGCGATATTAGTATCGCGGGAGTCGAGCTCAGAGGCTATGTTGTCTTCCGTCTTTTGTAACATTTCACGCGCGATGTCAGCTTCGCGTGTCGCTGCAGATATTGCAAAATCGATGGAAGCCTCCGTCCGTATTTCAGCTGCCTCTTTGAAGGATGTAGCGGTCGCGGCATCAAGCTGGGCTTGCAGCTTCGCCACAGTCGACTTGAGCATGGTGTTCTCAGCGCTCGAGTCTGCGAACGTCTGCAGGCGCTTGACTTCTGCATCTTGGGTCTCCAGTCGCTTCTCAACGGCAGCTTTGTTGACCGACATCTTGTAGAGGTTGTTTGAGTTCTGTTGCGCAGTAATCTGGGCTTCCTTGACCTTGTCGTCCGCCTCTTTAACCTTTGCATCGCACTCCGCTCTCATCTTCTCGATCTTGGTGTCGCACGTTTCCCTCTCTTTCTTGAGCTCTTCGGCGGCCTTTGTCTGGTTGTCGCGTGCAAGAGCACTCCAATCTTCACTCGATCGGAGATTGACGTTCGTCATGCCCTTAGCCAGCATGTCGACCACATCGCGGTCTGGGTATTGGGTTAGCACAGCCACCTCGGTACTGGAAATGGTGGAAGTACGAATGCTGGAAGTACGTACGTCTCTCTATGCGTGCCCTTCTAGCGTCCTCCTCTGAAGGCGCGCTGGGGTCAGTCATGACGATGGCCGGTGTCGGCGCGAAGGGGAGCGAATGAAGGTAAGCAAGCGAAGGGACAGCGACAAGAAGCTGGTGACTGAAGTATTGAAAGCTGTCTTCAAGGAAGGAAGTAGCAAGAACAGCGCAGGATAGAAATTGAAGTGGGTGAAATTTCCAAATTTGACAAACGCAGCGCAACTAGCGAGGAGCTAACAACTCACTTTCACCTTCACTTTTGAGATGTTAGCGCACTTTGAGAGGCGGGATGCTTCTGTTAATGTTATCAGAGGAGGAAGAGATAGTCCGTATGTATTAGCTGCTAATGTGTAAGATCAAGAGTTACTGTTGACTCTATGCGTGAAGCCACACGCACTTACGGTCTCATATCTGTCACTTTCGTCGACGTTTTGGGAGGTCTACCGACCTTCGCGACGTCTTTACCTGTAGGCGTCGGCTTGACACTTCTACGTTGTACATCAGACCTTACGTGTTCCACGGATCTGTCAAAAGGGCTCGGGGCTAGTTACAGCATTTTCATATTCTACACACATCTTATGGCTACATCGAGAACCTCCAGGGTTATCTAGTTGTCATGAAAGTGTCAGCGCCGAATTATCGCGGCTCGCGCCTACTTCTTCTGAAGCTCTGCTTCGAGCTTTGCGTTGCGCTCTCGAAGGTCCTTGACGGTCTCGCGGAGATCTTCTGCAGCAACCATCTGTATACCGACGGTATCTTTAAGGGCGTCGATGGTGCCTTTGAGGGCGTCGATTTCGGGCTTCCTGTCGATGGTGTCCGGCTTCTTGTCAGCGAGCAGGCCTGCATCCTTCGCTTCCACGTCTGGCTGGGCGGACTTGCTGAGGAACTCGGCTTCCTTGGTCTCTGTCTCTTGGAGCGCCGCAAGACTCCAGGTCTTCTCTTCGAAGACACGTCCCGGAATCGCGTGATCATGATTGAGCCTGACGAGGTTGGCCTCGTAGTCCTCCTGCGCGGCTTCAAACTCGAGCGCGTGTTCCTTCTTGATCTCCTCGATTTCGCTCTCATGGCCCTTCCTCATTTCTTCGAGCAGCCAATCGCAGTGGTTCTTCTCGTCGCTGAGCTTGGACTGCGATTCGGCCTCCATATAGGCAATCTTGGCCTCGTAGTTCTCGGCGAGGTCGTGGAGCTTGGTCTCGGATTTCTTCTTGATCTCAACGACATCATGGTTGATGAAGTCCCTCACGTGTTCGATCTCGATCTCTTGGAGTTTTTCCTTTTCGCTGAGCTTGACCTCGTAGTCCTTGATGGTGTTCTCTAAGTTGGCCTGGGACACCTTCCTCATGTCGGCGATCCTTGCCTCGTAGTCGGTCTTCTGCGCCTCGAGCTTCTCAGCGGACTCCGACTGACCAGGGCGCTGTTCGTGAGATGGAAAATCCATAGCCGCGTTCGATGCGAGTTTCCCAAACTTGCGATGTTGCTCAGCTACCATCTCTAGGTGCATAGTCAGCAAGGATAGTGTAGATGGTAAGAAAAAGACGCGCACTTACTGTTCACTGGAGTGGCCTGCGGTGCGGAGACTTGCGAGCTACCAGGGATGAGCAAGTTCCCACGACGTGTGTAGATTGGTCCCGACATTGCAGCTGCGGGGTGAGTGAGAGGCGGTTGAGGGAGGAGCGATTGAGTGAGAAGCGGTTGAGCAAACGGTCGTGGAGCGGTCGCGAGTAGTCAGTTGCTCGGAACATGTTTTCTCCGGAATGACAGTGAATGGTTGGGGTGTAGAGAAACCCCGGACAGAGGGCGTCTAAGGGCGCGCTAAAGTACTCTGGATTCGTCGGAGTTAATCGGGACTTTCTACCGCACATCGTACACAGAGGAGAGTATCTCTGAGTTTTTCGGTTTTATTCGACAGCTACACACAATCCCGTCATCGGCATCCACCCTCAACCGCCTACTGAGGACCCACGATATAAGTCGTCCTGGGGACAGACGGCTCATCAGACAGTAGACGGGGAGTGATAGCCATTTTGTTGTCTCCTAAATCCGTACAACAGCCGCTATACAAAGAAAGCGCGACTTTTGCAAGTTCCTCATCCGTGTGAAATTCAGAGCTCATATCAGGGGCCAAGCCAACCGGCACCTTGGTTTCTGGATCTACGAGAAACAACTCATTTCCGAAAGCCTTCTCATCGGGCGGAGGCAGGTGTTGACCGACACATAACAAGGAAAGAGGCTCTTGTCTTTGATGCTTGGGTTGGCGTGCATGCTTTGCCAAAAGCCCGACGGAAACAAAGGTTTCGTGGTGGCGAATGAATACGGGGACGAAGAGCTTGTTGACCCACGCAGCGGCAGATAATGGAATGCGACAATTGACCATGCCAGCTAGGAGGAGCATGGTACATAGGAATGGTGTTGACGAGAGACCTTGCATCTGTTGCTTGAGGTAGGCCCAATCCGCTCGCGGCGCTTTACTCATCTGATGCATCTCATATTCTTTGTTCATTAGGTAGAGTATCATCTTCCTAGCCTGCACAAAGAGTGGCACGTACTCGCTAGCCTCGTTCATGCGCGCCTCTTGCTCAGCCTGATCAAGGCTCCTGAGATCCGCTATACTTTCGTCTTCCACGAAGCCCAGTCCAGGGGCAATGTTCGTCCGAGAGTGACTTCTGTCATCGGACACTCGTATCGCATCCTCTGGATCAATGGGCAGCCAACCGCAGCTCATGGCATCGGCGTGATCGAGCTTCCAACGATGATCCGGAAGATGTCCGAATTTGGAAAGCTCACCACCCCCATATGATTCCTCCCATTGCATTCGGCACCGTTTAAAACAGGCTTCTAGCCGGGCGATGAAAATGTCTGGCGAGCATTCGCTTTCTAGTTCCTTGATCTGAACATCCGAGGTAATGTGTACATGCCGTGAAAAGGCGTTCGAAGCCTCGGGTACGCGTTGTCCCATCAGCTTGAGGAAATCGCCGAGCGTCGTCGGACTTGGAAGATATTGGCTTGGTCGCCAACCGTCCGTGGGATCTGTGCATGCAGGATCAAGCATTGAACGAGTGAACCTGCATGTAAAAGCATGTCCAGACCGTTCAGCTTGTTGATAGAGATCCAGATAAATCTTTCCGAATGACATCGCCAAGGCCTCTTTCTTCGGATATGTATACCATGGGAAAGAAGGCATGGTCGCAAAGATGTAGTCGCGAGGCATAGTAGCTGATCTACGCGATGCGCGGTTCGCCGGTAGAAAATGACCCGAGTGGATGTCTTCATCCAGTCTACGCTTTACGCTGCGTGAATTGATAACGGTCCCTCCATAAACATAAGCTTCGACAAACTTATGTATGGCGGTGTTGCCCTGAAAGCCGGAGAAAGAGTAGGCTAGAACCAAAAGAGCAGACGCGAGAGTCATGCATTCTGACTCATACTGGTTAATATCACTATCGTCGCGAGCCCGTTCCCGCATCGCGAGCTCCTTGGGTTGGTCTGAGCTTTGGTCAACCACAAGCAACAAGCAAATTGCTTTAACGTACTGTGATCTCCAACCACAAACTCAATCGTATGAGAGAGTAAGCACTCCTGCAGGGTCCACAGTCTCTGAAGGTACGACTCAGCCCAGAGATGGTCAATACGGTCACGGCTATGATCATAGAGTCTTTCGGTAAAGTCCGTGGAGTTTTTGAACCCAGTAACAGCAGCGATGCAGCAGTCATGAAATCCGTCGCATTCCCTGACCGCTATTGTCTTTCTTGCCATCCTGAAGATATCGGGAATGGCATCCACGATCTCTGAGACTTCAACTGGATTTCGCTGATCGACTGTCAACGTGTCCATCCAAAAGGCACCATCACCCACCAAGGCGGGAAGGCGGGTTGCGATAAAATGTGCCTTCTCTTGTGATGCTTTGACCTCGTACGGTATGCCCTGGATCGAAACCCAGGCCCAGTCGCCCCAGACATGAGAGAAAGCGATGTAATTGGTGGATTCAAGAGGTGCCTCGAAGAGCTCAAGAACCGCGTTCTTGAAGCGCGCGAATCTGATAACCGTTTTTGCCGTGTCACCAGGAACCATGATATGGGATTTGTGTCAGGAAGAAAAGTTGAGACCGGGAGCTACGGCCTTAGAGCCGGCATGCGCTGGTTTTGATCTGGGGCATTGGGTGGCAATGCTAAAGATTAGACGCCTCAGCCTCGTTGGCTGCGGCTAAGCAACGGGTCGCCTGGCCTCGCAACGTCCAGCGCCTGCCCAGCCTCTCATGTACATTCTCGCGACCCCTGTTCAGCGCTGCCAATGACAGAAGGCGCTGGCCGACTCGTAGCAAAGAAGGATGGTATGGCTTTCCAACGCATGGAGGCCGCAACATGGACTATTTGTTGGTACAAGCAACACCCACATTGCTGATCGTAGCCTGCATACAAAGCCCGTTTTACTGAATACATGTAACCCTTACATACCATTCGTTTGGTGACTGAAATGACCCCCAACGTGATGTCTGACTAGTGGACGGATGTCACAACTGTCGTTGGTAAATCTGTTAAGATGACAAACGACAACTGTGACATCCATCCACTCGACAGGCATCACATTGAAGCTCAAATAAACTATCTACACGGTGTAGACTTGCTATCTACAAGGATCAAGTCTTTCTAAGGGTCAGCTCGTGGGGCTACGAGAGGATTTGGCCATCGAAAAGCTGAGACAGATATTGTAGTCTCAGCGACGTGAGAATGCCCTGGGTACAAGAGCTCCCAGTGTGAACGAAAATCGTGACGTGCGCGCTAATGCCCATGATATGCACATCGCAATTGGTGGAGTAGTGCATACCCATGGGAGCAGACGGGTGATTGACTCATGCCAGGGCTGACGAAGGAACGTACCGCACGACAATAGTAGCGACGCGTGACATGATGGCAGATGGTCGCAGCGGCCACTACTCATGCATGAATCTCATGCACTACCATATCGGCCTGCAGCGCAGTATGGATGTAGCATGGGTCATCCGTGGACCAGACTTGGCTTGCTGGTTATTCGCTTTGACGAGCCGCCTTGAATAAGCGTGGAGGAGCCATCCGAACTCTTGAATGCGCAATGTCCGGTCTGGTTCGAAGAACTGACGGACAAGATTCAAGCCAGGAAATGTTGTGATCTTTCAGTTTGCGGATGCGTTCAGCATTAAACCTCGATTAGCGTGCGTGGTGAATATTTGAATGAGAAGTAAAGCATCCTTGCAATGGGCGCTCAATCACAACATGGGCACATCGGTGACCAAGCCCTCCGCCGACTCCGATTCTGTGTCTTAGTCTGAGTACGCTTCTGAGTCCGCTCAAGCTGTCGAATAGCGGCCCCCAATTCAGGTTTGTCCTTGGGAATAGTGGTGTTGTTCTTGAGCCACCAGATGTACTGAGAGGGCACTTCTGCCAATGTCTTTCCCACATGCTTGCCAAACGTGAACCTGTATTCTCCCTTGTGCGGCGTCCCAATGGGTGGGTGGTGGCGTTCGTACTCGTCAACTCCAGCGGCAAGGTCGGGACGTTGCTTGATGACACCTTCTTTGTCGAGGTAGGCCATGTAGTCGGGAGGGACTTCGGCGATGGTTTTCCCGGTGTACTTGCCAAAGTCGAAGCGGTATGGTTCGCGACGGGGTGGAGGTTGTGATGAGGAGGGTTGTGGGGTCGGTTGCGAGGCAGAGAGCTGCGGTGCGAGAGGTTGCGAACTACTCGGGACGTCGTCCTTGCAGAGGGAATAATGGCTAGGCGCAGTCGAAGGTGGTGGCGGCGCCTGTTGATTGGCCACAGAAACTTGACTGGATGCAGGCGGTGCAGAGTCCATATACGGGCCAGGTGTAGATGATGGCGGTGGTAGAGTCTGCGATGACGACTTGCTCGGCGCCATGGGTTCCGTAACGACAGGTGGTAGACCCTTCTGCATCATGCCGAGCGCGTTAGCCAGACCAGGCAAAGTAGCCAACTTGTCTTCGCTCGCACCAAGATAGTAGAGATAGTCCTCTGGTACCTCGAGCAGAGTCTTGCCTTTATATTCGCCGAATGGAAGGACGTATAGAGGTGCACCATGCGGTTCTTGAGGTGCCGTGGGCTGTGAAGAGGGAGGAGGATAATTTTGCGACGGCGCAAGCTGTGGTGGCATGACCTGTGACGATGGAGGATGTGATTGTTGTGTGCTAGGTGGTGGTGAGGGCGAACGAGATGGCGAAGGAGGATTTGTATATTTCGAGACATGCGTGCTCGATAGCACAGATTGTGACGATGGAGGAGGGGCCTGGTACGCTTGAGAGGGCGGTGGAGAGAGCGGCATCTTCGAAGATGTCGCTTGCGGTTGCGACGACATCGACACCTGCGATGCCTGCGTCTGCGATGCTTGCGACTGCGACTGCGACGCTTGCGATGCCGCCTTCCTCCCATTCTTCTTCTCCTCCTGCCACTCTTCCAACGCATATATTAACTCCATCGGCCTACTCGAAATCGGATTCCTAATCAACCACGTAACATAAGACGTTGGTATCTCCGCAAGCGTCTTGCCCTCATGTTTGCCAAACGTCAGGCGGTACGGTTCGGCATCTGATGATGAGGCCGAGGGCGGCGGCGTTGAGGCAGCTTGGTGCCATTGCTGAAGGGTGATTCCATCGGATTTATCATGGGATGATGGTGGTGTGAGAGATGTGTTTGTTGTGTTCAGTGGCTTTAGCGCAGGTCGTGGGACTTGCGCGGAGGAAGGGGGAGCTTGCTGCGACGAAACAATCTCATCGACGGCATCTGCGACGTCGGAGTCAATGTCCGATCCGTAGTCGGATGACATTGTGCGCATGCGATAAGTTTGGTTCAAAATGGGGTAATCTGGGGGTAGATGGGTTGGTGGGCTGGTGGACTGATGACGTTGGGCTGCAGCAAACGTGTGGAGTTTCGGGATGACGGAAGGAGCTTCAACGGTTCAGGGTGGTGCACGGTCGCGTACTTCAGTTAGATCCCGCTGCCACCCAGGAACAAAATCTTCTTTTTAACACACAATTCAAGAATTACCTCCTGGCTCCTCTGTATCGAAACAATGCATGCGGTCCGCCGCAGTTTAAACAAACGCCCTTCCCCTACCGCGATTCACCCTCTTAATGCCGGCGCTCCTTCACATTCCCCAAACTCTCAAGCCACAGCGACCTTCTCAGTCTGACTAATGATATACCATGCGTGAATGACACCAGGGATCCAGCCGAGGATGCAGAGCGCGATGTTGATGAAGAGATCAGCGGCGCAACCACGCTTCATGGCGACAGGAAGGAAAGGTATCCATATTGCGAGGAAGTAGAGTAGGACTGTTGACTGTGATAATGGTGGTTAGTAAGGAGTGATGGGGATAGAATGGAGGGGGGATGGGAACAGGGAGACTGACTGTGCTTGATGGCATTGTGTGGGTGTGACTAATCCGCGTTGATGTGGTAGGTTGTCGTGCTTCTTTCTCGTGAAGATCCTCTCGTGGTTGTACTAGGATGGGAAACTGAAGATGTGGCTGTTCTGTGGCTGAACGAAAAAGTGGGCGAACCCTTATACATTTAACTGTTCCCCTACCACCCGCTCAAAGCAGCTTACGACGCAGACGCGGACCGAATGCAGGGTATCGGCACATTCCTCGCCCATGCAATTCGACTAAGCCGCCGTACTAGCCGTTCACCAAGGCCATATTTCTGATGTGGCCCAACGAATGAGACAGACATGCGCCACAGTGACGATGCATGCTGTGGCGCAGGTATCAGCCTCGAGGCCGTGCGCTGTGGTGTTGAGGCTAGACTGGGTGACAGGCTTCCGAAAAGTGCCGGTAGCCGTGGTAGCCGCGTATGCAGGGTAGGGTGGTCCTGTTGTTCGATCGCGATACTGAACCACGAAAACTGCGACAATTTGTTAGGACGGGTTCTATCTCTTCATACACCGTGTCCATGTGCAATGTGCAGTAGAAGGAACTTGATCGCCGGATACAATACCAAGGATAGGAGGTTCGTGACTAGCCGAATAGTTCGTCATGTTTCTGTAATGGTGTTGTGAACACGTCGAGGTTGTGCTTAGGACTCTTTTGTGACTGTGTGTAGGATATCATGGCCAGTTGACATACGACTATTGATCCCGATGCGCATCAATCTAAACACGACGTAGCGGTGTTTATGTAAATGCGAGCTGTCGGTGCTTCAGTAGTATCATCTATAATTTGACGGCGATGACCTAGATAAGAGGAGTCTGAGTCTTGATTGTAGTGCTCTAGATCTTAGTCAGTAGGCTGCATCACGACTAACGTATCCGACTTCGTAACTTGTGCGGGTTGAACCTTCTCATAGGACTGGGTACATTCACGGTAGTGTGTTTTTAACTATGTTCTGCTTCTGTGGTCTGTGTCACACGTCGCATTAACTGCGTTTTCAGAGGAATTCTGACATCCAACATACTATAATCTCACTAGACACGACCTTGTAAGCTTCCGTCAACCCAAACGAATAGTCCTCCTTTCCTTCAAACGAAAACAAAGCGGCCAAGTTCTTACAGAAACATAATTACCTGCAGCTGTAGCGAAGTAGTAGGAGAAAAGGTTTATCACCATATGTCCAACTCGTTCGTAATAATGCTCTTTCTCATGAACGATCATGACAAATGTGTCATCAGTGAAAACATCCGATGGGAGGGTTTCGCATCTGCCTAACACGATACCTAACAGACTACCTTGTTGAAGATCTGGCGCGTAGCTTTGCTGTGTAGCAGAGCCCTTGTTATACTGCTGATACAATGAGATCAGCGGAATTCGCAGAATATGTTCATCACCTTCGAATGTAGCAAGATACCCAGAGTAATTCTTATCATATGGAAATGTGCGTTTCAAAGAGATCCAGCGGTTCGTCTCGTCGAGAGAGTACTGAATATCGATAGGTATTGTCCATGCTTCAATGTGAATAAATCTTCCGGAGGAACCAGGTATGCCCATCTCCAACGAGTGGTCGTTTTGCTCATCCATATCTGAAAGTGATCCATCATGGTTCTCTATGAAAATCCTCAACGATCTTTCCTTTTCCAGTTGGAGCCCTCTCCGACATGGTTGAGTTTCGTAATTGATTGGCACATTCCATTCAGCCCAACTCCATGTAGGGAAAAGGAAACGTCTGGTACCTGATGCTATATTGCACCAGGAGAGCCCGGCAGCGAAAGCTTCGCCCTTACTACAAATTTTCAGGTCGTGATGTCCTTCCCACCCTTCAGGCTTCGATGGCATGATGGGAATACCTAAGTACTCATGAACAGGAAACTGCTTTCTCCTGAAGCTATGGAACACTCCTTCAAATGCGCGTATAGCATCGGAGCTGACAGATAGTTCTCTCCCACAGTAATCAGTCAGGCGATCGCAAATCTTCCAGGGACTACGCGCCTCATCCCCGCTCTGGTCGCTGAAAATTCCCGACGACCATTCGTTGGGATCATCGACTATTTCGGAAGCAAGACCAGTCTGACACTCATAGTATACTTGTTGCTCTGTAAAAACAACACGTCGGGTCGAAAAAAAGCTCTCTTGATATGTCCATGCTCGATGCATCCATTTGGAGATCTTGATGAGCTTCCGCGGGTCTACCAGGGTTGATACAAGGTGTTTTCCTCGAATCCAGGCACTTGGTTGGGGAGTTCTCGGGGTAGCGCCAACGCCAGGAAGGCCGAAATATGGATCAGTGCCTGCTGCAGCGACGATAGTCACGTACGCATTTTGATATATGAGGTCCATTTGCTGTATCTGGATTTGTTTCTCAGCATCGTTTTCTTGGTCGATGCAATATCTATCGATCCAAATGTATCGAAGACCTATCGATTTGCTGACTTTCAGGGCATCTTCGATAGTGCGTGGAAGGTATGTGGGAAGTCTGTTATCGACACACGGATCATCGTCAGATCTGCTCGTACCCCATACATAGCTGAGTGCAGAATACTTGTACGTCGGCAACGCTGGCACGATCAGTCGCTGATGGCAGTCGATCAATTTCAGCTCTTTTAGACTCGAGGTCGATGATTCCACTTGGGTGCACTGCTTTGTGTGCTCTCGACCACAAAGCTGTATCCAACCTCGAATGGTGTCGAAGTCGATCGAGATGGCATCAATAGATTGCGCTCGAAGTGAATGGCCGTGTGGAGCCGTCTTTGACGCGCTTGAATATGCAATGAAGCTGGCTCTTTCTGTAAGCGCTGAGGATTTCGGAATATACTGAAAAAACTCAGAAAGTCTAACGTTGTCGTAGGTTACAGCTAGCACTGTTCCATATCCGAATCCGTAGGCAGCATCAGCATATATGCAGTATAGAGCATAGTCCTCGATTTGAGTACTACCTTGTATCCTCACCGCCTGGAAAAGGCGACATAGTGAGCATGACAACAGCTCAGCTTCTTCTCCGAGTCCTCCGAGAGTCATCAACTTGTATACTCTATTGGTCTCCGGATAGTCGAAAAAGCTCTCGATATCAATGGACGAGCACCGGGAACAAAGGCTACTCGATTCTTGACGAACTGTTTCGTCACTTGTGTTAGGTGTGTCTCCAAGGCTCTGATCAGTTGCAGCCGGGAGGTCCACAGATCCTTTTCGCTTCTTTGAAGTACCGATATCCTCGGGTGCATCCAGAGCACGTGCTCGCTCCATGTCGTGACGGGACCTTTGGGGGACGATCGGGATGGACGATGGACGGAAGGTGGCACCTGTCTCGTTAACTACACGGCGCTGGAGTCAGCACACACTGAAACTGTGGCAGACTTACTTGTTACTCATTCCCTCGCCTGGTCCGCTATTGCCAGTGATGAGAAGTGGATGGTGAGAGGTGCGGGGCAGAAGTGCTCTCAAGGCTGCTGCCTGCTGGATACCTGCTGCGCCTGCCAGCTGATAAGCGAAGTTTAAGTAAGCACATGCACGCTGCAGTCAGTGGCTTGCTTAGGCAACTGCTGTGATTGCTCAGAAAGAACAGAGTGCGCCTTTGACCCAGACTGCGGTCTGGTCATAGGTTGGGCTTGGTCTTTGAGACTGTACTTTAGTATACGGTATGATTGCAATAGGTTTGATGCTGCTGTGATTACTACGATAACTCCTACAACTACTCTTACAAATGTTTGTACATCTTATACTCTTACAATAAGCTGTCTCTATATCAACTGCAGTATGGCAATTAGCTCACCAGACACTGTGGCACAAATGGCTCGAGTTTGCAAAGTCGCACGTGCTGGGTGAGTTGCTTTGTCTAAACGGGCAGTCGCAAAGTCGCACTTGCTACGTGAGCCACTTTGTCTAGACGGGCAGTCGCAATACTTTAGCGACCCACGAGACAGTCATGCAATCCAAATTCGTCGGGTCGAGGTCGACAATGCGGTGAGTGCATCGACGCAAACTCTAGCCGGTCAGGTAGCAACATCGAAACTTCTCAACTTCGGCGACGGTGACGATGACGTATGTACCCAGATATGTACGGTGAGGCTCTGTTATTACAAAGCATAACAAGGATGAACGCTGTACGACAAGAAATGACAACGAGAACTAGAAAAGACACGATGAGCGGTGTGGGTGGTTGGTGGGTGAGAAGCGGTGACGAACTTTACAAACATTAGGCATACAGGCAAATTGGTGAACAGGGATATCTCGGCTTCGAATTTCTGATCTATTCTAGTCGATAGCCGCGCCTTACAAACAAGGTCATTGTCGCCTGGGGGGATGAGAAATATTTTGAACTATCCTAGGTGTATTGTCGTTGGCGAGATGAGGTGGAAGGGGGGGTATGATTGTAGGGGTTGTGTTGATTGAGTAGTGAAACTAAATGGGCTGAGCGGGATGGGGGGTTGTAGTGGAACGCTAAAAATGCTGGTACTAGAAGTGTTTGTCTCTTCTTGTAAGACAGTGACACGAACGAAGGAAAAGGAGATGGGCTATATAGTAATAACATAAGACATTCGGCATCATCGTGTCGCATTATCATGAAGAAGGGGATTTGACGGACCAAAAAAAGCAAAGACAAATTTGTTGGAATCAGGGAAGATGGAAAAGGAACGCTGGAATCATAACAAACAAACAAACAAACTTTGGCGGTTCCCCGGCTATTGGGGTTGCGCGGCTCCGTCTTTTACCATTCGCTTCCGAAAGGCTTTGGCTTTGCTCGCTTGGTTCTTGCTCGCTTGTGCATCCAGATGACTTGCGGCGGTGAAGGCTTCGACGACGGCCATGGCGTTGGCCTCTTCTTCCTCGTTGAATGTGATGAGGTCGAGGAACTGGCGGAGGACAATGGAGCCGAGCTTGGCGTGGGCTTGCTCGACGTAGTCGGTGTTGACAGTGTCGGCTGATGTGCGCGCGAGGACGCTCCAGCCATCGGGCTTGAGGGATGCTTGTCGTGCTAGCAGGCGCTCACTTGACGCCAACAGGATGAATGCCCTTATTACCGCTTCTTTGTTCGTAATGTTGTTCTCGGGTGATACGTCGAGCACCTCTAGGAAGTCGTCGAGGGATGCTGTGCCGATGAATGTGTGGCGGTGCTTGTACTCCAAGTCCCGCTCTTGTTGGATAGCCGAGGTGGGCCCGGTCTTCTTTGGCAGCTTCTTGGGGGTTGATGGGTGGAGGGAGCGGGTGGTCGGGCTGTGGTGGCGGGGGTTCTGATCCTGCGCGTTGGCGGCTTTGATGGGGAGGCCGAGGGAGATGCGGCGTTGGTGGGTGTTGGCGGGGCGCTGCGGCTTGGAGGTGTTGGCTTGGAGTTGGAGCAGGCCTTCGTTGGTCTTGGCTCGGAGGGGAAGCGACCGCGATGCCCGTTGCGCACTGGCGAGGCGTGATTCGATGGTGGGGGTGGAGGGTGTGCGGAGGTGGGAGGGGCGGCGCTTGGTGACGGACACAGCTTCTTCGCTGTCGCCTTTGAGAGACGGCGACTTGGCGAGGTCGTCGTAGGCAAAGTAGTCGGGCGGGCCGTCTTCCTTTATTCGATCCAGCGAGTAGAGGAGCGGCTCTTCGAAGAGGGTGGCGTCGGTGGAGAGGCCCAGGGCATCGGCTGGGTCAATGGCTCGAGTACGTGGGCTGGCGCGGGGACTGGCAAACTTCAGCCCGTTAACTTCCGGTGGCATGACCCAGTGCTGGACGCCCTGCTGTTGGCGCATCTCGTGCTTGAGCTTGCCCTCGAGGGCGCTCTCCGTGTCGCTCGCCATGGAGAAGCGGCGCGAAGGTGATCGTGAAGGCGTGCCGGGCTGTTGTTGTGTATCGTACCCCGCATTGCGCAGAGCGTTGAGGATGGAGCTGTCCCCGCGGTCGAGGTAGAGGAGGCCGGTTCTCCACATGGTCGTGGTCGTCGATGAGGGTTCCTGCTGTGTACGAGTAGCCGACGCAACAGTCACCCTCTAGAGTCTTGTCGGACGCGGACAGGGAGGCGCGATGTGCCGCTGCCCTAGCTTTAGTACTTGTTGACAGCATGCGGGTGATCGAGCTGGCCGGCGCTAGCACCCGCTTCACCGCCATTTTTCTCAATTTGGGACTCCGGTTGAAAAGTCTGTCGCTGCCGTGCCTCTTGCCCCGACGCGGTCTAATGCATGCATCACGATGCAGCAAGCCTTTTTTCACGTCGCACTGCCCAATCACTTTCTTCCTGTCATCGACTTTCGTTGGGCGCTGATTTGCTGTGCAGCCTCAAACATTCCTACACCCTGTACCTGCATCCGATCAGCAGGTTTGAGTGTAGCGTACGTACCCCCAACCATCCCGTATCATCCCGGCAACAGACGAAAGCGTCGAGATCGTGTCCTGCGCGGCTGGCGTGATCGCGAAGCATTCGACGGCATGACGTGGTAGTGGAGTCGGCGTGCTAGCTCCACTCCCGCAAGGCTGAATATATATCTCCAGAGCGTGGCATGGTCGAGATAGCCGCGGGTGGCATGCACGTTTCGCTGCACTGCCTGCAGCTGCCAGCGCAAAGGGTACTGTCGGCCGTCGGAGTGTGTTCGGACATGTTGAGGTTCAACAGACGCGGGGCGGGGTAAACCGCGACGCTAACATCACGTTTGATCAACATTTCATGTTTCAAGGCGGATATCGGAGCGGAGAGAAGACCACCGAAGTCAGCAGAAGGTCCAGTCACGCGTGCAGTGAGGAGGCATGAGGGTGTGAACGCAGCGCATGTGCAGCCCGTGTGATAAGAAGAGGCTGTCTACTATCCAACCTCCCACCACATGGGAGCTACACCCTGCACATGAGAGTACATCCTGCACATGGGCAGAGCAGCTGGTGAACGGTACCAGGTTTTTCAGTGCAGTGTGCCAAAATCTGCTGTTGGTGCTGTGGAGTCCAATCACTACTGGCGGGCTTCGCGCGATAAGACGACACGCACCGCACAACACCACCACTGTTCTCGGCCCTGGCTAGTGTACCTAACAATAAACCTTCTGGATTGTCTTCTGGCCTGTCCTGTTCGTCTCACAGGACTCGACCCCGCAGTGACACAGCTTCGGTTCGCTCGCTTCATGGCCAGCAGTTCGACACCCTGGCACTCCCACCGTGAGGGTGCCACTATGAGGATGCCGCTATGAGGGTGCTGACAGCGCGCTCTGCACCAGCGATCAAAACACGTCCCTCTCCACTCCACCAATGCACGCAAACCCACCTCCCCACGCCCTCACCGAATCGCATGGTGACGCGTGCCATGCGTGGAGCTCACTTGGCCCTACGTAGAGTCTCGTTTGGTGAAAGCACACCGCTCGGCGATACTACGACTCCGCTTCTCACGCGTGACGTGTTGTTTATGCGCGTCGAGTGGGCAACAACAGAACTTTCTTTTCCACGCCTCGCAATCACCACAACACATAAGCGGCGGATGTCTGCGAGTAAAGCGTCTGGAGGGCGTCGGGGTCAAACCGACTTTGATGTCATTCCCATGGTTTGGGAGGGCGTTGTGCAGTGTGGAAGCCATGCAGCGTCAACGGCCCGCACCCGCTAGCGAGCCATGTTTTCTTGGCGTAAACAAAGCTGGACCGCCGAGGAGCGCCCTCCGCAGCCGAATTATTATGAGGCCATTGGCACGCCGTAGATAGTTTGCAACCGTGTTCACAAACCCAATTGCCCTCTGCACAAAGCAAAAATTGATCTCCGCCGCACCCCACCTACACCGCCCCGCTGCCGTTCGCTCCATCTCGAGTCAGTGGAGCTGATGTTTTCTTGCACTGCCTCGTCCGACGACCTCCGCCGGTAGCAATTTCAGTTTCAGCTTCAATCTCCCCACGCAACGATCCCATAGCACCCAAACTCGTCGCCCTCGTGGGCCTACCCAACCATGGACGACGGTCCTCCACCTCCGCCGCCTCCGCATGGCGCAAACCCAAAGACTACAGGCGGTAGCCATGCACCTCCCGACCCCGGCCCAAGCGGCGGCCTGCCACCGGGCAACTACGACATCTTCATCATACCGCCGCACTCTTCAGGAGGCGGCTTCATATACCTCCCCAGCATGGGCGTGCAACAGAACAGCTTCATTGCGGGTGTGCTCAGCACCATCGCAAGCATCGTGCTGTGGAAGGCCGCTGAGCCTTACATGAAGCAATATTTCCTCATAGTACGACATGGAGTGACGACTGGTGGCAATGGCGTCATATTGCTGGCGGTCTTGATGTTGGTTGCCGGATGGGCAGTTGGCCAGACACAAGCAGGGGGTCGCTTCAGCAGTGGCGGAGGGGGCTATGGCCGTGGTGGAGCGGGAGCGGGAGCTGGCACACACACACCAGGCGGAAGCTCAAGCTATCAACGAGCGCCTCCACCACCGCCTCCGAACGGCGGCTTCCCCGGCAGTCCTCCACCTCACGGCGGATGGGGTGGATACCGCCAATACGGGGCTGGCTCGCCACCACCACCACCTCAAGACGACGAACCTTCCTTCGACGAAGAGGCCGAGCGTGCCGAAGAGGAGCGGAAACAAGCAGAGGAAAAGGAGAAGCGGCGGAAAGAGAAAGAGGAGAAGAAACGGAAAGAAGATGAGGAGCGCAAACAGAAAGAGGAAGAGCACAAGAAAGCCGAGGAGGCTAAGAAGAAGCAAGAAGAGGAAGAAGCCGAGCGCAAGCGCGCTGAAGAGGCAGAGGAGAAGAAGAAACAGGAAGAGGAGCTTAGGAAGAAACAAGAGGCGGATCTCAAGAAGAAGCTCAAGAAGGAGCTGAAGGAGGCCGAGGAGGCTAAGCGGAGAGAGGAAGAAGAAGAGCGCAAGCGTGCTGAAGAAGCCAAACGACAGGCCGAAGAAGAGGCTCGACGGCAGCGTGAAGCTGAAGAGCAGAGGCTAGCTGAAGAAGAGAGGAAGAAGCGTGAGGCCGAAGCACAGAGACTTGCCGAAGAGGAGAAGAAACGACAAGAAGAAGCTGAGCGCCAACGCATCGCAGAAGAGGAACGCAAGGCCGAGGAAGAGCGCAAACTCGCCGAAGAGGCTCGGATACGCGCTGAAGAGGAGAAGAAGAAGAAGGACGAAGAGGACCGCAGACGAGCCTGGGAAGAACTCAAGCGCGCAGAAGAGGCCCGACAGAAGAAGGAGGCCGAAGAAAAGGCCAAGGCAGAGGCAGCCAAAGCCGCCAAAGCCAAAGCCGAAAAGGAGAAGTGGGAGCAGATGCGCAAGCGTGAGCGCGAGCAACGCGAACGTGAAGCCCGCGAGCGTCTCGCTAAAGAGAAAGCCCGCAAGGCACAAGAAGCCATTGAGAAAGAGAAGGCCGAACGAGAGGCTCGCGAGGCTGAGGTGCGTGCAGCAGTCGAGAAGGAGATACGCGAAAAGCTCGAAGCTGAACAACGCGCCAAAGCCGCCGAGGAGGCCGCCAGAAAGGCAGAAGCAGAGAAGATTGCCGCTGAAGAGGCTGCTGCTAAAGCAAAGGCAGAAGCAGAGGCTGCTCTTGCGAAAGCAAAGACAGATGCTGAGCGCGCCGAACGCCTCAAAGCAGCCCGTGAGCGAGCTCAAAAGGATCGCGAAGCCCGTGAAGCAAAGCTCAAAGCAGAAGCTGAACGCATCAAGGCCGAAGCCGCTACCGCAGCAGCTACAGCAGCAGTTCCCGACCTCACAGCGCGTCGCTCAACTACATATGGTAATGTCGGTGGAGGTGAACGTCTCGATCCATATGCCGGAGCAAGAAGTACACCACCGCCTGCTGCCTCTGTTACTTCTACCCATTCCTCTCCCATTAAGGCAACCGTCACACCCAAGAAACCCTACGAGCGACCGACCGCCGCGTCTTACCTCGGCTCCGAATCCGACGCCGCGTCGTTCGTTCCGCCCCGAACTGCCACGGGGCCTGCCCGCTCCACAGCTACCCGGTCGCATGTCTCAAGCGCATACTCTGAGTCTTCCTACGCGCCCTCACAATCTACAACTCGCACATCGCCGCCTGCGTCGAGAAGTGGACCGTACGCGACAGCCGACCCGAACAAGATCGTTATCAAAGCGGTGTATCTGTTCAACGACCTCTTTCCTAAGCCTGTCGCGCAGTTGGTGTCCAATGTGGGCAAGGTCACTGATGGCTTGATCCTCAAGATACAGTCTGAGGGCTTGTTTATCGATGACGATGTCCGAGGTATTCCGCAGCGCGAGTGGGATGTCAAGGCTTGGACGTTGAAGATGGTTGAGGTATGTCACTTCCCTTTCTTCCTTACATCGCACCTTTCCTTTTACTTTTCCTCTCTCCCACCGTTTTGAAAGTATGGAATGCTAATTTGTAAAACAGACGGGCAAACAACCCACCAAAAACCTGCACATCCTCCGCGCCTCTGTCCGCGATGCCGACGGCAAGAAATACGTCTTCCTCATTGACGAAACGGAAAGTTGGAAACTGGCACTTGGTCTGCAGAGGCTGAGGAAGGGAAGCCAAGTGAGGAGTTTGCAGAGCGCGCAGATGGCGCCGAATGAGATGGCGAGGGTGTTGAATGCTGTGCCGCCTATTGCTTTGTAGATTATCGATCATGAGCAGTGTGGGAGAGACGGAGGAGGGTAAGGGGGGAGAAAGAGGTGGGGGACAGTGTTGATACAATGGCATGGTACAGTAGTATGGGTGGTGGATTTGGGATACCCACTTTCGTTCCGCATAAAGCATCAGCGGTGGAGTTGTTGTTGGTCTTCGTTTACAAGTATCGTTACGAGCGCATTTTTGTACTCTTCTTTCTTTCGTTGTATATGCATCTTTGGGTGGAAAGGGAAGAAAAGAGGTGAAGTGGAAGTATATATCACAAGTTACATATTGGCGCTGGCTTGGAGAGGTGGTTGGAGATGGGTGTTTTGGATGTATGTAGGATGGTGAAATGGATGTATGGCATGTGTTGTGATCTTGGGATTTGGATCTTGGTGAAATTCGGCGTCAGATTTTGAATTCTATTCACTTACAGTGTCGTGAAGAGGGTCTATCTCGTTAGTGAGAAGCGATTGCGTGGACTCCACCAAGTTTTATCAAGGTAATGATATACTTCCGATATAGAAATTCTTTCCATCGTACAGTTCATCATACTCAAGCTCAAATTCCACTCCATCCTTCCCTCACAATCTCGTAAAACAATCACCATTGCAACAAGGCTTCCGTAGCGACTACACAAACTCCCTCCTACGCGGCGCCTGCCTCAGTCCCTCCTTCTTCCTTCCCCCAAACCCCATCCACCCCTCCATCCCTTCCCCCCATCCTCTTATCTCCCAAACCCATTCTCAGGCGTACATCCAGCACACCCACTAATCTTCCCATTGATAACATTAAAAGTCCCGCCATCACCCGTGTTGCAACCTGCAGTAAAGGTACGAAGTCAGTATATGTCTCACATGCACTTCGTACAGTCAAAACTTACCGATAACATCCGGATCGTTTGATGCGGTGCAGAAAGTGCCCTTGGGGACTCTGACGCCTGGGTCGACCGGGCTGCCGGGTGCGGGGTTGGATTCACGTTGTGGTGTTGGGGATGCGATAGCAATAGCGGCCATGAGGGCGAAGGCTGTGATGAAGGAGGTTGAGCGCATGGTGGTTGAGGAGGGTTGGTGTTGGTGGAAAGTTTGGTGGAAGGATGGGAGGATGGGATGGTTGTGTGCTTTTGACTTTTTGGAGTTGGTGGTGTGGTGCGACTTCCGGAGTCGTTGTTGTGTGTGAAGAAACTGGAGAGGATGATGAAGATAGACTGTAGTGATGATAATGCTTCTTCACCGTGGACAAAGGGCATCTATATATGCACTGCAAAGAAGTCCTCCCCCAGCTTTACCTTCCAAACGTCGCATCATACCATCTCGCTAGTCCAAAGGTAGAAAGAAAGATTACACGAACAAATCGCCATGTTGGGCATCACGCCCGTCCTCCGTTCTCCTTCTCACTTTGCGCGTTTCAGTCTACGATGTTTCGGGGTATAGAGACTTGGCTTCACTCGCACGAGCCCGTGTAAACAGAGTAACACTGTAGATTAGGCTAATATCGGTGGAGTGGTCTCGTATAGCCCCGTATTGGTAAATCCCCGGGGTAGCGCCGTGGTGAGGGCTACACAGCTCCCAGAGCTTTCAGGTCCTGGCAACACAACATTATATTGTTAGAAGCTTCTAAAGCTGATACATACGACCATAGGATCATGAAAATTAGGCTTCCCGTCCGCTCAGCCATATACAAGCATGATACCGGCGGATTAGTAGTTAGGTGGGTGACCACTAGCGAATCCCCGCTGTTGTATGTTTTTGCCTTCTTTTTTGCCGTTTTCTAGTGCCCTGGCTGGGGGAAGGCGTGGGTGTGGAGGTAGGATGGATGTACAGGGAAGGAGAGTGTGCGAGGGTTGGCAAGGGTTGATGGTGGCGTGACATGTCATGTGTGAAGAGAGGTCGGATGCAGCTCGTATGTAATGTCATGATTTCATTTTAGTCTTCGGATTGTCAGTGGGTTTGTCGTAGTGAGACCTGTAGTTCTATAGTGCTGGATGAGACTCAACTCCTTCTCGCTCACTCTCGTAGCATACCAGTAGCCAGTATCATAATCTCTCACACCCATCGTCTTCATCAGCCCCCGCCGATCCGAAAGTCCCAGCCTCAACTGCCTCGTGAGCAGCGCACTAAACGCATTAGCATCCACATCAGCAACGACGACGTCGACACTCAATAGCAGCGGAAGACTTACCCAGACGAGAACCACTTCAAGGATCCTGACCAATGCTCAACTTGATAGACACATCCAGACCAACAGAAAAGCAAGTCTTGGTTCCGTAGACCGGGAGGAGAGTGAAACTGCCGCCGCAGTCAGGCTTGGGATAGGTGTTCACTATGACAACCAACGTTAGCCCACTTCAGTTATGAGTACGTGGAACGGAGACGTACGAGCGTTATACTTGATATCCCCATCCTTGCCCACAACCCTGACACTCTTCACCCCATCAGAAAGCCCATAGCAGACATTTGGATCAATCCAGAGGAACTCGTAGGCGCCGCCGCATTCGGGTTCTTTGAAGGTCTGGGCGCGGACTTGGGTTTGGACGCTGGGGTCGGCGGAGGTGGTGGGACTGGGTATGGACGTGGCGCTGGCCGCGGCGCTTCCCAAGAGGGTGCATAGGAGAATAGTGGCGAGCATGGTGGCGAGCATGTTGGTGGGGAGATCTTTGGCGGGGATTCGTGGGTTGAAGTCGTGGGTGCGAGCGGGGAAGGTGGAGTTGGTGTGTTGTATGAGATGATTTGGTGTAGTGGGTGTGGGTGGATGGAGTGAGTGATCGATGTGCGTGCGATGGTCTGGTCTGGTGTGTGAGTGAAGTGAGAGTGAGTGAGTGCGTCTGGTTTGTTCTGCTTGAACAACCCGAAAAGCATTGACGAAGGAAAGAGAAAGGATTGAAGGGCGAGCGAGCTGTTTATAACGCCCGCTTACCGTCCTCGAAAGATGAGCAAGTTGAGTGGTTATCTGATGCAAACGCGCCGAGGTGAAAGCATCCGGGGAAGCGACGCCCGACCGCGCGTCTTTAGGTGAAGGCACTCGGTGAGGCAGTCGTGACCCTGGATGCGGGGTCAAGATCGTGGGGAAGTCGCGTTTGCGGTGAGGGCGCGGAAGGTGCGGTTGGCTGGTACTCAAGGTACAAACGCACGGTAGGGAGGGATGTGGATCACTGGCGTTGTGGCAATTGGAGTGACGATAATCAGAGGCATGGGTTAACTGAGAGATTAAGAGAGATTTGTCTAGCCGGCGGCGGTGAAAGTGATGTTGAAGGAATGGAGTGGGGAAAAGATGAAGTGAGGTGAGTGGGGAGGTTTGGTCACAGTCACACAGTGGAGGGATTGTGTGTACCAGACGGGTAGCGGCAGAGGCACTGAGCAACGAGGAGTAGGACAACTAGAAAGATGTTGCACGAAAGTGCTGGATCGATCAACCTCTCCGGAGCCGTAAGTTGAGCACTGTGGTTTGGGTATGGAGGCAGGTTTGATGAGTGAAATGATGCTCGTAGTGAGTACGATGGGCGTGAACGATGTACATACGACGAAATGCGCAGAGAGAGCGCTGGTTTAGCATGGTCAACTTGTAGAGTCAGTGACGGAACGTTTGGAGGAGTAAAGTTGCGCCCAACTTCTTCATCAACCGAGCACAGCCCACATATTCTGGTGTCCAAAACCACTCATAAACATCGTGTATTGAACAATAGAGAGATAAACTCCCTAGAAAGATGGTATCCTCGCTTCCAAATGCAATCATGACCATACCCACCTTTAGAACACTTCACTCTCCGACGACTCAGCAGACTGCGCAGTAACAACTCGAGTAGGCTCTGAGACGAACACAAAAGAGCCTGAAAAATTGGCAATGGGAACCGCACACGGTGTATACTTCACAGGCTGTGCGGATACGAGGGGTTTGGAAGGTCCAGTACTTTCAGCGTGTTCTGTAGGTCCATCGAGCCCCGCAGATCGACGAGTCTTTGTACGTTTGGCCGCTTCCAATAACATATGCGCAGCGGAAATAATGTTGTCAAGCTGCACATCTGAACTGGCTGTCGGAGCATCAGAAAGAGTACTGACGCTCGGCTAGAACGTCTCCTCCTCCGCACCCTCGCCCTCAGCCTCTGGTGGGATCTCGAAACCCTCTTCGGTAGAGTAGAGAATGTTTTGGATCTGCTTGAGCAGCCCCTCATCCTTCTCGAGCTCGGGGTCGGCCTCCATTGCTTGCTGGATCAGCAATTCAATGTCGCGCAGCTTGCTGAAGTAAAAGTCCCTCTCGCGCTCGAGGCCCGTGACAGTCTCCTTGAGAGCACTGTTCTCCTCGCGCAGAGCGGCGCTGGCGGCTCCTCCCCCAGAGGCAAGCGGTGTGCGTGTCCTAGGCGCAGCCGTGTTGCTAGCAGCTGGTGCTCTTCGGGCAGTCGATGCTGCGGCGCGGGGTGCAGGCGTGGCTCCGGTCGCAACACCGCCCTGACCCTTGCGACGGGCGACGGGGTCGTACTCGTGGCCGGGGAAATGCTGGTCCCAGTACTGCTTGACGAATTGGAGGAACTCGAGGTTGTCCTGCATCTTGCACTTTACGAGCGACTCGACGCGGATGGGCTTGTCGACATGGTGCTTGGCGAACGTGTCTGGATTCTTAGCGGAGAATTTGGACGGTGGGAAGGGAGACGTACTCTGTAATACCTTGAAATTCTGCAGGTATGCGTACTCAGTGTTCGCATTGAACTTGACTCGCGACATGGGCACATCGTCTGCACGCTGTTAGTCTTAATCTCATCCGCGCCTAGGTGAGGTGAAGGACTTACAGAATATGCTGTCGAAGACTTGGCACAGCGCTGCTCTGTCCGCCATGTCAGTACACGTCCTCACTCCTCAAGGCCAGGGGTGCCCCTCTATCCTCGGCGCGCGCAACGTACCCGGTACCGCATTGTTCGACTTTGGTGATGTTGAGCTGGAGGAGGTTGTTCAACCAGGCGACGAGTTCTTGTCTGTTCACGTGTTGCGGTCAGCGTGTGGTCGTAGTGAAGGTGTCTGCGCAGATGGCCGCAGCCTAACCCCTCGGGCCCGGTGCCTACCTTGATTCTCCCATGGCGGCTATCTATGTGCAGGCGTCTAAGGGTTTGTTTTGGGCGATCAGCGACGAGATAAAAGCATGCAGCCCGGAGTGTCCGTGGTGAAGGGGTGGCGTTGCAGGCGGTGGGCGTGAGTGCTGTTATTTGTTGATGCGCCGTCGAGTCGGGGAGTTGACAATTTGGGCGCCGCTGCCCCACGCTGGAGATTTTAGCGTCAGGTCATGGCGCTAGCGTCACGTGCCATCGTCTCGACTGGTCGCGATTGCCCTACGACGAACATGCAGAACTAAACTTCATACATTCGTGGATGGTAGTTGCATGATGTGGTCCTTCACTACACAGTCTCACACCTTGCTGTCCTCTGACATTGTCACCATCTACCCAACAAACTCTCAACCATACCAACTGCTGTGCCCCTATCCGCCCTCACCGCTTCAAAAGCCTTGACAACCACCGGGAACCATACATTCGCCATCTTGACATCCCCACTATCATTCGGATGTATTCCATCCCTCAAATCCGCCGTCCCACTGAACCCGGTATACTGGTCCACAACCCAGATGGGGCTTTCCGTCGTATTGAGACCCTGAGCCCAAGGAACGATTGCGCGATTCAGGTCTTGGATCTTGGTATTGTAGCTACCGAAGCCCATGGGGATGATTTGCGCGACCTGCGAAGGTGAGTGAATAAGCGATTGGTATACAACGAGACCACCCAATGTTACTCGCGAAAAGACTTCAGGCTCGAGCGCGAAGCCCAGAAGTATGCTACGCGATGAGACGGCGTCTGTACAACAGCGCAACCTCGCAACCTCACACTGGCAAGTATGAAAAAGAACAAACTCACCACAATCTTCATCCTCGGATTCGCCCCCCTCATACTCCCCACCAACGTCCCAAACGCCTTAACAATATCCCCCACCGCCTTATTCTGCTGCACAATATCATTCGTGCCAAGATGCATCGTAATCACATCCGCAGGATTACTTTTCAGCCATCCATCCAACTGCCCTTTGTTCGCAATATCGATAGCGAGGAAACCAGAGTGGCCTTCGTTGTCGCGGTCGTAGGTCGTGTCCGCGCAGTTGTTTTCGGTCTTGCCGCTGCCGACAAAGTTTACGGTGGAGGAGTTGAAGGGCGTGGTTTGCAGGCGTTGCCAGAGCTTGGAGCGCCAGCAGATTATTTCGGTTATGGAGTCGCCGAAGGGCATGTAGCGGATTGGGGGGTTGGTGGTTTGGGCGGCGGTTGTCGTGAATAGGCCGGTGAGGGAGAGGAGGGTGGTGAGCAACATTGTGGTGGTTGCGATGCTGTGGAGGTACCTGTGTATGTGCGAGGCTATGGTTCTGCTTCGGTTACGTTTTGGTGTGAGGCTGGCCGTCTTATGTTGTCTTCATGATTTGCACTTGGCGACATCTCATCTATCGCACTGTACGCCATCTCTCAACACATATGAAGATGACGCCAAAGGTACTCTGGACGCAAATGAGGACTGCGGAGAGAAGGAAGTCTCTAGCGATGTGGGCGACATCTGGTGTGACTGGGTGTCACTATACCGAAGGCTAAATGCAGCTGCCGGATGATCGCTAATATACGCAGAATGTGCACGCTCGGAGAAAAGGCAAGAACGCGGGGAAGCTAGTGCAGACTACTGAGCGCGTCGTGGATGCATCAGTTATATTATCTGGAGCGATCTTTGGTGTTTAGACGTTACGCGATCGTGTCGAGCGGCTTCGGTTTTCGGCATCCATCTAATAAGTTCAAAGTGAAAGTCAATAGCACGTGCGGAAGAGACTCCGAAACCCAAAGGGTCTTTTCCAGAGGGACAGGTACCCGCTAGCCCTGATCGTAGCACGGACGAAAATGTCAAAACTGAAGAAGTAGGTACATGCGATGACTGAGAGAAGTTGGCCAAAGCATAACGCTCGAATCTCGACGGAAGGAGAACTACTCACCGCCTCTGACTTTCTCAAAGACTCAAATCGCCGAGCCTGGTGTTCAGAAGGAGAAGGTGGAGTGCCCGTTGATGAAATTCGACCGTGGCGTAGATGAAGACACGCCGTCACGCCGAGCGACATGCGGTGACCACAACGACACATAGAGACGTACCTTCCTCATATCGACCATGACTAAGGAAGTACCAATCATGACTGTACAGCACTCTGACGATGTACGAGGAGATAAACTACCCACCATGAGCTTCCACCAACCACAGCCTTCTATTTGTCAACCTAACTCTTCTTCTGGCAGCTTCACTCCCAATACACTCTAAGCCTGAGGCGCAGCAATCTGTGAATTTGGAATCGCAGGCATCGTATGATGCTCATTGCTCGCTACCGCTACGGCCGGATGTTACTCCTTAGCGGACGGTAATACCCCAGATTTCTGCTCGGCCCTTTCCCGACCGACATACGCTGCCGGGGTGTTGATTGGCTGGGTGAGTAAGAAACTTGGAAGTGGCAGTGCAAGAGACAACACGTGATTGCTGCAAAATTGTTGTGATGAGGAAAAGGGCCTTTGTCGGTGCAAGGAGAGGAAAACAGCCGGATCGAAAAACACATTGATCGTAAAATGCACGCGAGAAGAGAGACGTGCACAAGAGCACAAACTGCGAGAAGACGGCGAGGAGCGCGGAGGTGAGACGATTGATGTGAAAGATTGGGGCGGCGGGTGCTGACTTCGTGCGACAACTCACTATCGGCCCTCACACTTAACTCCGAAGGCTCTCGCGATCGAGCAACCCCGCAACAAGATGTCGATAACTCATCATCGACGTATGCTGAGAGAAAGCAGCTAGCTTGGCATTGTGATGCCTCGGTGATTCCCAGCAGAAGACGCCGATGGTGTTGATTTTACTTCCTGGATTCCAAGGTTTCGCGCTCCGAGCTGACGCGGTCCTTCAGGGCTGAGGCTGCCACGCTTGCAAGCCACCAGCCTGCGCCTATCGAGACATGAACAGCGCCACGTGAAACCGACCGGACTTCATGCAGCTGCAGTGCGATGGTCCCAAAGTAGAAGGCAACTCCATGCAGTGGTAATAATGTCGCGTATACACCGTAATATGAGAAACAGGCCGAATCTCCGATGGGAATTCCGACTAGGCCGGTGATCGAGGGCTGACGGTGACGAGCACAGCCTGGACAGCATGCTCCTGTAAGAGTGTGCCCAGGTCGACGATGAAGTCATGGGAGTCTGGATCTCGACGCATGTTGCTGACATGTCTTGGAATTGCGGTCGCTGGAATTGGGTGTTGGGAGATCCAAAGCGAGGGACGTGCGGGACAAGAGGGCCCACAAGAGCGGGCACCAAGACCGCGACCGTCGAGACCACACCTGTTCCCAACCTTACGTGAACTGACATGCCCGCCGTTCCCAGCGTGCCCCCGCGCCGGGACATTACTTTTGCAAAATAGATGGCGTCTCATTCGTCCGGATGCAAGTTACTTGTTTGGCCCTGCACATAGCCACCACGACGCGTCCAGCCAAGCCGCGCCGAACGTTGAGTCCGCTGGCCCTCACTGGTACCACCTCTCTGCGCCAGACCCTTCACCATGTACAGGCGGGAGATCTCACTTGTTATCGCGGCCCTCTGGCGTTCGTGACGCGTACTGCTTGCACAAGTTGTGTTGTCATATCGCGAGGTCCTCACGGTGTTTTGCTATGCCCAGCCGGTGACTGACGGCTCTCCGCAAAGCCGCCGCATTCGGCCAGGCTTGTCCAACCACACATCAGCAGTAATACCGTTGGGTTCACCTGTGCCTGCGAGGTACCTACCTCCACCAAACTAAGCCAGGCTGCGTGTACGTAGCCATGCTTCTGTCAGCATCTCTCTAGGGGGCTTGGAGCTGTATCTTGGAAGGCGGGTGATCCGGGCTCCACCATCTATAAACCTCTTTGTCCTCTGCTGCCGAATCACTATCGAACTGCATATCCCTTACTCACCTCAAGACATCTTCTCCTATTGGTTTGGCTACTTGAACTCAGATCAATAGCTTCGTGATCGCCTCTAGAGACGACGCCATCAAGCCACGCTTTCAGCTAGGCGCTGTCTACTAGCCTTAAACATCGAGCCCTTTGGCAACCTCGAGTGTTCAGCAACGATCAACGACCTCTCAGTTTCAGAACACAAGAGATGAAGCGCACAACAAGTTTGGTCATGGGCCTCTTGGCTCTGGGTAAGCCCCCAACAACAGGCTTATCTTACCACGGTGCTAACCCTATCTAGCCTCCCAAGCCACAGCGCAAGTAGCCAGCGTCTGCCCTTCTACCGGTGTATGCTATGGCCTCAACATTCCCGAGCGCACAGCATCATCTGGATCAGGAGACATCTTCTTCCAGATATCAGCCCCAAGCAACTATGAGTGGGTTGCGCTCGGCCAAGGCAGTGGCATGCCCAACTCCAACATCTTCGTCGTGTACACTTCAGGATCTGGGAACAATGTCACATTGTCGCCGCGATCGACTAGCAGTTACCAGCCTCCCAGCCCCAACGATGCTGCTCAAGTCACTCTACTCGAAGGCTCTGGCGTTTCAAACGGTGTCATGACCGCGAACGTGAGATGTAAGACTGACAGCCAACATGACATAAACACAAACTGACACGTGACGCAGGCTCAAACTGCAACTCCTGGTCTGGCGGCACCATGGACTTCACCAGAAACAGCGGGAGCTGGATCTTCGCCTACCAATCCTCCGGCGGGCCCAAGAACGACGACTCCACCTCTGCGCAAATCGACCAGCACTCCAACCAGGGTGTCTTCGACTGGCAGTTCGCCCAAGCAAAGGGCGGTTCAAGCGTTAACCCCCTCGTCAACACCTCACCAACCGGCACAACAGGCGGCGCAACACCAACCAACTGCCGCCAGCGTCCTTCCGGCGCCGCAGGCACAGGTAACGCCAGGCCAAGCCAAACCAGCAGCAACAACGACGACGACGACGATGACGACAACTACGGCCGCCCAACCTCTCGTCCTACATCGCGCCCCAACGGCCCCCCAGGAGACAAGCGCTCCCCCTCCCCCGACAAGGGCGGCAAAGACGACGACGACGACCTCCCCTACTGCGACACCCTCCCCAACGGCGGCGCCACAGGCGGAAACTCCGTCCAAACCATCAGCTCCGGCGCATCCGTCAGCCCCTCCAAGAAACGCACCATGCTAATCGCACACGGCGTCCTCGCCTCCCTCGCCTTCGTCATCCTCTTCCCCTCAGGCGCCATCGCTATCCGCCTAGCCTCCTTCCCAGGTATCGTGTGGCTGCACGCTGGCTTCCAGATCCTGGCTTACATGGTGTACATCGCGGCCTTCGGAATGGGTATCTGGCTCGCGCTCCCCATCAGCGGAGGTCACTACATCTCCAGCTACCACGCCATCATCGGTATCTTGGTGTTCTGCCTCGTCTTCTTCATGCCTTTCCTCGGAACACTACATCACATCTTGTTTAAGAAGACGCAGCGTCGCACCCTTACTTCCTATGCGCATATCTGGGTTGGCCGTATTGCGATTACGCTTGGAATGATTAACGGTGGACTGGGATTGTTGCTCGCGGATAACTCGCGAGATGGCGCGATTGCGTATGGTGTTATTGCGGCGGTTATGTGGCTAGTGTGGGTTGCGGCGATGGTTGTAGGTGAGGCCAGGAGGAAGAAGGCGGTTAGGGCGAAGAACGCGCAGAGGACGGATAAGGTGCAGGAGGAGAGGAGGGAGAGCGATAGGAGTACGGAGGATGTGGAGTTGGCGGGTCATTATAGGCCGGCTAAGGGTCAGCAGTAGGGTGATTGCTGATTGGAGACTTGGTGGAGATGTTGTGAGCGGGTATGCACTGAGTAAGGGGGAGGAGTGTATATAAGTGTAGTTGACGTTTCCTTTGTTGTATCAAGAAACATTATTAAACACGTTCAAACATCCATTTATCCATCCACACCTCCTCCTCTCCCTCCCTCCCCATCCATCCTGCCCCCTACCGCCTGCCCATCCCCCCCAAAACCCTACTCGCCGCCCTACTAACCTTAATCACATCCCTATACGTCAAACTCACCCTCGTTCCCCTCACATTCCTCCCTCCATTTTCTTCAACCCCTTTCCTGCCTTCTTCACTCAGCAACCCCCAATTCGCAACCGTCTTCGCATTCAAATCTTCATCGATGTCTATGGAAGAGATTCCATGCATGAGATCTCTGTATGCGCGCCCCGTGGTGATGAGTAGAGAGCGGGGTTCTTGGAAGATGCGGGTTGGGAGGGTGAGTGGGGTTTCTTGACTCTTTGCCTCGTCTGCGTCTGCGTTCAGAGACTGAGACTTTTTTCCATTTGCGTCGTCTTTCTTTTCTTTGATGTCTCCTTTCTCTCCCTCACCCCCGCTCTTCTCCAACACATCCAGACACAGCCCCCCTCCCAGACTAACCGTCGCAACGACCTCAGCATACGCACCACCATCTTCATGTGGCATAATGCCCTCACCGGGTTTATACTCATTGACAAGCACATGGTTTGGTTGGCCGTGGGGCGTGTGCTTGAAGATGCCTAGGTCGGAGAAGCGGGGTATGATGGGCGTGGTTAGATATGCAGGTAGAGGGGCGGCGAGGAGCGTGTTGTTTGATGTGAGAGTTGAGGGGAGGGCTTGGAGACGGCGGTGGGTGAGGTGTGTCCATCGCTGGGCGGGGATCTAAATTGATGGGGGAGGGGAGGTTAGTTGATGTTAAGGGGGATTAGGAGGAGGCATGATTTGAGACGTGGATGTCATGCGCGGTGGCAATGGGTGTGGAGATGGAATAGTGTGCATGGAGTGAGGTGGGGTAATTGAACTTCCGTCCTATGTGCAACGTGATATTCGAGCGTGGCGACCAGGAAAATCGACGAGGAGAACACATACCTTCTGTAATATTGACGCTTCCTCCTCGTGACTTATGAAGTTCGGGATATAGTAGAAATCCGGTGGCAGACCCGCAATGCGGAAAGCCTCCAGACCCGTCTTGTCGTCTACGGGTAGAGAACACATAATTGTTGCTTGAAAATGGGAGTTTGCAATAGGATTTGACGGCCTTGCTAATTAGTGGCAATGTGTTGATGTTGTGTGATGTACACGGGTGGCAGGATGATGTAATGCAGCTACCTATCAAACAACCTTGAACGCGCCTCCGCCAGTTCGAGCTAGTCGCGCGCTCACGTGCGAACGCTACCTACGCTTCACACCACAATACATGGGAGTGCAATAACATTGATACGCACATTAACAGTCCAGTACAGTCTGCGGGGTTTCATATTACCATCTGACGTAATTTCCAAGGTGTCATGAATCATGCCAATTTTGTAGCTCCAACGGACTGTGACTGGTTATACCAGCCCAAGCATTTGAACTCAGCTCACGTAATGTGTCGGCATCAGTTTCAGAGTAAAAGGCACGGAAACGCCGTGAGGCTTGACAGGATGTTATGGCTCAAGATTCGCGGTAGCAGGAAAGACAAGCTTTGCAACATTTTTCTCTATAATAACATGTCAACGATTCGGAGAACGGTAGAAGTGCAGCAAACATAAGTACGTGCATTGAGCGAGTGTGCAGCCATCAACACACTGTGCGAAGTGACTAAAGGCCAGGTGCTATCAACAGTCTTTGACCGCTTACTTTCCCCGCCTTGAGCAGATTCCATGCCTCTTGCACCTTATCCAGGCCACCGAGAACATGAACGGGCACAGGCTGCAGGCGCCCAGCCGCGAGCTCACTTTCCAAGAAATCCCACCACACCCACGTGGTAAAGTCGCGCGTCTTGGGGTCAAGATAGACATCCATAATCGGCACAAAGTTTGCTTGAACTCCAGTGGGCAGCTCCACCCCCGGCCGCAAGCCCATTGTCGACAGAAAAGAACCTCCTCCGTGCGCAGCCAAGACAGCTCCCAACACAGGCTGATCCTGGGCAGCGTCCGCAGCAGCCAAGACGGCTTCGAAAGGTCCTATATCTATAAGCTCTTGCGTTACTGTCGGTGATTTCCTGTTGATAAAGTGCACAGCACCGAAGGACTTCACAAGCTGCGCATTCTGAGCAGACGCAACGCCCACCACTGTGTAACCTGCTCTAGCAGCCAGATAGGTTGCATAGGCGCCGAAAGAAGAAGAAGCGCCCCAAATAAGCACCTTCTTGTTCTTGTTCTCGGGATTGGGATGTTCTGCTGGCTTCTCAAGGTGCAGGTGTATGAAAAGTGCACTGGCAGGATAGGCCAGGCTGGAGATGGATACCGCAGCTTCGAAGGATACTTGTCCAATCTGCAAGGCCAGGTTGTTAGCAGACTGTTGGTTACAATCGCGAGACTTGAGCTGGACATCTCGTCCCCTTACCTTCGCTGTCATTTATTGCGTGGTGACTGCATATTTCTGGTATGCTCCAAATCGGGGATCGTTGCGGATACTTCCAGCGCTGTTGGTGACGATGCGGTCGCCCTTCTTGAAGCCGCTGACCTCTGTGCCAACTTTGACGACCACGCCAGAAAACGATACTGCACTCGGCTTAGCAACCATGTTCTATAGCGGAGGCCACTCTGCTGGAAACGGATACTGACTTCCAATGATAGTGGGGTAATTCAGCTGATACGGAAGTGTTCCCTCTTGGATCTTGTATTCTGCTGGCTGGGCAGCGACTACTTTGACCTGTCATCATGTCGTTTGTCAGAAACTCTGCATAGAAAGGTGAATGCCAGGACGAATGAACTGGCTTCCCCGTTCACATTCCTTACCTCGATGAGAAGTTCCTCTGGGCCCGGTTCGGGGATATCGGCTGGACCGATTTCGACCTGCTTCCCTACGCCTGGCAGCCATGCCGCTTTGTTCTGATACTCCGCCATCGAGATGTTGAGAAAGAAGTGATTGGAGTCTGTCAGAGAGGTGTTGAGTGTGAGTTTCTTTGTTCGTGTATCGTGAGGTGGCAGAGCGTTTATATTCCCTATCTGAAGACATGATCAGGCACCGTTCGTCCAATGCATGTCTGATGCTTCGGCTACCAGCTTTGTAACACTACCGGCTTAGCAATTGCGAGAATAGGCTTTACTATCACAATGGTGCCAAGATATATTGCCGGATTACGAAGACGCTCGTTTGTAGTGTGTTGTAGGCTAAACACCAAAATCCGCACAGACTCTACGACACACTAGAAACGAGCTCCTTCGTAATGCTACCTAGTGCCTCGGAAGATTTCCGCGCTTCTCTCATAAGCAGACCCACGCCGCCTCTGGTCCGGATACATCATGTTCCGAGAAACCGTCCTGTCATCTATGCGTAGAGAGCACGTTATGCTTGCTCGATACTGACGCAAGGATGGTGGGCGGCCTTGTCAGCTTGTGATGATATGCGCATGTTTGTTGGATGGGGTTGAGTCCGAGATGGGGTTGAGTCCGAGATGATGTAACGCAACCAACAAACGACGCGTCGCCAGTTCGAGCTAGTCGCGCGCTCACGTGCGGACGCTGCTCTCTTCATCACTCAACCCGTTGGGACGCAGTATGATTCGAGAATTCAGTTATTGGAGTGGTAGGGAGATACATTGAAGCTCCGTACTGCATGCAGCATGTGCTGATCTATGAAAGTCGAAGAGTACCCAGCCTCAAACTCCAAACATCCCATACCAAAACATCGTTGGAATCTAATGTTCACGCTCGTTAAACAAAATCCTAGACTCATGTTCATCATATTCATGCCATGACCACCATCTCTGCGTCAGCCCACAAACCTGAGGCCAACACCTATCTTAAGAAGGAAAACGCCATAAGCCTGCGGCGGAGAAATACTCAACACCAAGAACCACCTAACCCCATCACAATCACATCACAGCACACCCGCCAGGGCCACTTCTTGCGCGGCGTCTCCTCCCGCCCCCACCCGTAGCCCCGGCCCCAGCCTCCTCCTCATCCGCATGCATCATCTGCGCCTCTCTCGCCCTTCTCCTCCTACGCCTCGCACCCGCCCCACCCACCCCCGCCTCCTCATTCAACATCATCCAATCCGCCCATTTGCGCTCCAGCCTCGCCGCAGCCGCAAAGTCACCCCTCAAAACCCGCTTGGTATGTTCCTCAACAGTCGGCTGCCAGTTGTGGAAGCACTTGAGCTTGATGATTTCACTTGGGTACGTCGCGACTTTACTCGCAGACCGCGAATTCGGTCTTGTAATCTCCGCGTTTCGGGATAGGACTTCGCGGACGCCGGTCCAAGTCACGTTTGCGCAGTCGTAGGCTTCGATGCGGAGGCCTACTTCGGGGCGTTCGGAGTTTGTGAGGCCGCGGGCGAGACGGTTGCGGTTGCGCAGGCCGGAGGCGGCTTCGGCGAGGACGAGGTCGGAGATGCGTGTGTTGTCCATTTCTAGAGAGGCGAGACGCGTGCAAGCTTTGAGGACGGGGAGCATGCCGACGTCGCCGAGGTTTTCGCAGTAGGAGATGCAGAGGTGGCGGAGGTGGGGGGCGCAGGCGGACTCGGATAGGGTCTTCAGGACGTCGTTTGTCAGGTTGTCGATTTCTTCAATGTCTAGGTGGGTGAGAACGGGGACGGTGGGGAGCAAGCTGGTTAAGGCATCGTCGGTCAAGCCGCCACACTTTGAAATCTGAAGACCTTCTAGATACGGGACGTTGTGTACAAGGGTCTTCAGGCCAGCATCCGTGATGCTGCGGCAGCGCGTAAGGTTCAGGTGCTTGAGGTTCCTTGGTGGGACGATTGGGCGATCGGTAAGAACGTCAACCTCCTCATCTACACCCTCAATCAAAGCAGCCAGTGCTTCGTCGTTGAGACTGTCGCAGTTCTTCAGGTCGAGCCTCTCAAGAGTATTGCGCTTGAAAAGTGCGACCATCAGCTCGACATCGTCCCAGCCTCGCACCTCGCCTGCCCTGAGATCGCGCAGCTTCGTACATCCCTCAACAACCTTCTTCAGCCCTCGGTTGTCAATGTTGTTGCACCATGAAATGTTCAAGACTTCGACTTTCGGACAATGTGCAGCAAGGATCTTCATCGCAGCGTTCGTCGCACCCGCAAGACCCGAGAGATTGACGTGAACGAGGCGACTGTTCTGGAGTAAGAAGCAGTGGATAGATGTCCGATCAATCCGGCAGCCCTGAAGCGAGAAGTTCTCCAGGTTCTGGCATGACTCAATGAAGCCGTCCTTGCCCCAGTGTTCTCTCAGCTGTACGCAGCCTCTGAGGTTCAAGTCTTTCACGAACGGACCCGCCGATGTGATGATGTTGACCAAAGCATTGGCAGAGATGTCGCGGTAGAACTTGCTCGTATCGAGATCGCTCCACAGTTGACCATCAAAGCACATGGTATGCCACGACTTGGAGACGCGCGAACATCGCACAACCTCCTTCGGCTCGAGGTATCTCAGGATCTGCATGCGAATCTCAGTGGGCATATCACTCCAGAAGTTGAAGTTTGCCCGCTTCTGGACCTTGTGGACAGGTCGCGAGAAGTAGTCGTTCTCGGCTTCGATGCCGTCTCGTGTGTATGGTCGTCGGGCGGAAGGAAGAGGTACCGAGGACGGGATATCTGGTGTTTTCATCCGCAGACGAGTCCTCTCGTCCCAGAAGGGCGTGCCAGGTGGGCTGTTGGCGACCGAGGTAGGAGCTGTGGAGAAGCCATTCGACAGCTCTGAAGAGTAAGAGCTGCCGAATGAGTTTCCATATGGCGAGCCAGGCGATGCGAGGGAGACGCAAGACATGGATGCCTTTCCGCCGCTTCTCAGACTGTGAGAGCGGGGTCTACCCAAGTTCGCCAGACTCGAGGACGAGCCCATCCGTTGTAGGCCCATCAGAAGGCGCTGTCTGCCCTTGAGCTTTGGCTGCTCGATCATGATGGCGTCTGATGACGGGGTTCCCGGCGCGGGATGCATCTCGCTGTGGTCGACGACCACGGAGTCGATGGACAAAGGCTCCATGGTGAAGCGTGGCTGTGCGGTACGCGTTCTCGGCGACAAGCGGGATGGGGCGGGGAAGGTGGAGGATCAAAGAAGTCGAAGACCGAGGGAGGATATCGTCACGTCTACTGGAGCAAGATGGCAGGCAGAGAAGGTGGGAAAGGCCCCGTACCAGCGAAAAGGAACGAACGTAAGAGGAGCTGACGCTGACCCGGTGGTTGGGTGCGCGGTTTTTGATAGCTGAGCGGATGGCGGAACGCGCAGTTCAGTGCAGTCTAGAAAGGCGGGGATATGGCCCGTGTTATGCGGCGAGCCAGAGGCCGATCAATAGCCTTTCGGTTCAAGAAGGGGTCTTGGCCGTTGGCTGACAATGCGAGCGGGCATCACTTGAGGGCATCTGGGTGCGATGCTTATGGTGTGCGACCAAGTGACGCGAAGGATGCCAGCAGCAGCGACGTGCAGCTCTTTCATGTGCAGCGAGCTGCTGTTGACCAATGTCTTATCGTTGCTATCGCGTAGATCCGGAAGGCCCGATTGGGGGCGCGCCACGTGCGGCCTCCGATGTCACCAGCGCACCTCCGACGAGAGACATTGGTCGCTTGACCGTTGAAGCAGTGTCGCGTGAGCTGATAAGAGCCTTGGATTACAGGCATCTCATTCATCTTGCGAGATAGATGTTTGCGTCAGATTCAAGATATGAAGAGAAAGGCATCGGCATTCAGGGTCAGGTCTCCAACCTGCAGTCGGTGTTATGCAGGGTCAACCAGCAGCAGCCTTTTTGCGTCTAGCCGACATCCACGACCCGCCACTCGTACAAATTCCGCCAATCTGGATGTCTTCTAGATGCAGAGGCTCCGCCTTGGAACTTTTCGCCCCAGACGCCAGGCAAAATACGTCCTTGGGCCCAACGGCACATGGACCATTCAGCCGGGCTTCTCCATGTTTCCTGACAGGCGGGTGAGGATTGCACCAAGCATGTTGTAGCTGTCTGTTCATTAGGTTTGACAACAAGAGTTTGTTGATCTTAGCGTGAGGACCTGGCATAGTGTTTGCATCTAGAATTGCTGCAAATCTAATGATGCAGATTTGCGCTGTACTCCATGATATTAATCCCCAGGGCTAGCTCACAATACTCCAGCATGTTGTAGACCCGAACAACCCCCATCCATATCCCACTATGCCGCTGTCTCCCCCGTGCAATACTTCAAAAACTTGCCATGTGCCCCCGGCCAATTCTCCTCACACTTCGCCTTGACCGTCCCCACCAACATCCTATTCGCCCTAATCTCCACATCCTCCACAAGACTCCACTCGCATCCCTCAGCACCCTCTCTGTCCTCCTCACTCAACCCCTCCGTTTTCAAACACCTCCACGTAGTCTGCTGTGTAAGCCCCAGCGGCGCCTTGATCGTCCATAAAACGCCGTCGTCGAGATCAGTCATGTGGGCGTCGAACTTGACGGTTGTGTCCCAGAGACCGGCGGGCAGCGCGTTCATGTGGTCGGTTATGCGGTAGCATTTTGCGTCTGGGTTGGAGGGGTCGCTGGGGAGGTCTTCGTGCGAGGCGTACTCGGGGTCGAGGCGGATGAGGAGGACGTGGTTGTGGAGGTGGGAGACGGCTGTCGCGAAGGAGACGGAGCGGGGGAGATGCGTTACGTGGTGGAGGGTTGCGGTTGTGTTTAGAGCTGGAGTTTATTAGGGAGGTAGAGTAGAGTAGGGATGAGGGACGTACAGAACATGGCTGGTGATTTGGCTTGTTAGCTGATTAGATGATGGTGAGGGTTGCGATGAGGCACAGGTTGCGGCGCGGATGTTGTTCTATGTAAGTCCTATTGTCAATTGAGCACGAAGAGATTATGGCAAGTATGGCAGATCTCGAAGACCAAAAGCAAAATTATCGGCGAGAAGCTTGAGAGAAGCTAAGCTTATGTACGTCGAGCGCTCGTTGATGATGCTTCTACAGTTTCACGGCAATAAGCGACGCGTCTCACCCAGGCACAACAATCAGGAATAGGAATATAACCACGTTAAGATTTGTGCAACAAAGTGCAACAAAGAAGCCACATCCAGCCCCTCGTGATGATATTGATAACAAAAGCAAGTAGCCGGAGCTTGGTGGTTGACCTATGGCACGCATCGGAGTGCGGAGCTTCAGTCGACGCGATCGGGATCCGCGGGGAAGCTGGGAAGCCTGGTGGCCAAGCCCTGCAGCGCGTCTCCGAGCTACCACGCCGACCACGACCTTCATTCTTCTAGTCAGGCCACTGCTTTGACAAGTCATAAAACTCGTTCTTGGACACCTCAATTGAAGAATCTTCATCTTCATCTACACATACGCAATGGATATTCTCACGCAAAAGACGCCCACGGCGCTGGCAATCGCACAGGCGGTGGGCATCACAGGCAGTGTGTTCCTAGTGGGTAAGACACTCTGGCACCCAATGACCATCTCAATCGTGGTCAATGGGAAGATATACCGTTAAGAGGATTGATACTGACAAGTATACCAGGCTCCAATGTCTCCCTCTCCGTCGTCGGCATCCCCGCCGCCATGCAGGCCCCCGCACCCCTCGCCGTAAAGCAATGGTACACAATCTTCACGCGCGGCGGCGCAATCGCCCGTCCTCTTGCTGCTATCTCAGCGCTGGCAACGGGGTACTTGGCTTATCACCGTACGTTTAGTCACATCCCATCTCCCTTCCAACCCCCCAAGTCCCATTCCATTCACCTACGATCCATCCAAACCTCAAGCCACCACACATCTAACAACCCAACAGAAGACCGCACCTCCACCCCCTTCCGCCTCAACGCGCTCGCCACCCTCCTCCTCCCCTCCATCGTGCCCTTCACGATCCTCGTCCTCGGCCCCACAAACAACAAACTCATGGCCAAGAAAGACGAGCTCGCCAACGCTTCTCTGCGCGACAAGCACGTCGAGCAATTTGCCAAGGAAGGCGAGACAGTCAAGGAATTGATGGACAAATGGGCTAGTTTGAACTTGGCGCGCGCGCTGCTCGTCGGTGTCGGTGCGGTGTGTGCTGTTGCGGCGGGTGTTGTGGGCAGGAGGGAGGTCAAGGAGATTGGCAGGTTTGCGGGGTGGGGACGGTAGATTGGATGTGATAGGATGCATGGATTATGGCTCGGAGGGTAGATGAAATTTGGATATGAATCATGGCTTATAGGGCAGATAAAGATATATGGAGATTATGATACACGAATACATGCATTGATCAATATAGCTCAACTTGAGTAGTAGACCAAACTCAGGAGAAAAGAGGTTCGCATTGGAGGAGAAGCTTCTGCTTGTAGTAAGATGTGGCCTGGGACTTGTGAAGCGCGAATCTCTGGGCTGGCTTAGGTATATATCTAGGTTTGCGGAACACTAATAATGACTAAGATACGATAAAGGCTCTGTGCCTCAATAGAGAAAAGACGTACCCCTTTACTACTTCAGCACACCGCAATCCGTGTAACTCCATAGCTTAGTCTCTACAACATCACGTAGCACTCCTCAATAACAACCAACATACAATCCACAAATACATTTATTCATGCACTTGGCTATAACGATTCACCCATCAACCATTCAAATAACCCCCACCATCCACTCTTTTTAGTTAACTTTAGCCTGAGCAAGGCTGTTAATCTGCTGAGCACCATCCTGAATCTTGCCATTCGCAGCTTGGAAACGGCACAAGTTGCCAGAGCGCTCCTGGACGTTGTTGTCGCATACGAGTTGGTCGTTGGCTACGCAGTTGAGAGCGCCGTTGCCTTCGTTACATTAGTACATATCTCTCACTCATCTGTCTCTCTCTCGAAGTAACTCGTCTGGGTCTCAGGGTATTAGGGTATTAAGTATACGTACAAGCAGCAGGTCCACCAGGCACACACTTTCCAGCCGCACCGTTAACAGTGCAAGCATCCTGCTTGAGAGATTGCTCAGGAATACAGCATGCGCCGTTAGCTGCCTGACGGTTCTCAAGCACGCTGCGGGGGGTGTTGCGGACGTTTTCGACGTCGGCGATGGCGGCGGAGGAGACGGCGACGAGGCCGAAGAGGAGGGCTGTGATGGAGAACTGCATTTTGGCGGTTTTGGAGTAGTTGGTTTGTCGGGGTATTAACGTTGATTATTGATTCGAAAGTCGATTGATGGATGGTGAGTGAAAGTAATCTGATCCGCACAGCGGGTAGTGAATAAAGGTAAATGTAGATGTGAATTGGAAGACTGGCTTGAGAAATGATTTACGGGCTGGCGTAGATGCGAGCTTTATACTTGCTGTGAGAGGCTCCTTCTTCTGAGTACATGGCATTGATACCTATTTCGCTGCTTTCCATAAAAGGTATCCAGGGACGGTGATCCTGAGGCAAGTCGCAGGCAGTCGATCATGCACATCTCAAACCTTTGGCCGGGTGGTCGGGCCCTGGCGGGTCTGGTAAACCGAGGGATCGCAAGCGGGCGAAACAATGATTATTGTGCGTAGGCAGTGTGGCCGAGGTGGAACCGGTGTACTGTTATTGCTAGTCTCGCGGGTTGCAGTATACTTACAATGACCTTCTCTCGTGGACTAGCACCTTGGTGGTGGTACACGAAAATCGCGTTCCACCCCATCTCTCACCAACGCCACACTACCCAACCACAAGCGTGCCGTCAAACCCGAGTCGACAAGCGAAACCGAAGCGCTGCCTTGCACTTGAAACACTTGCTGCCTTCTCAAACATGCGGCCTTGGGGACCTCGGGACCTTAGGGACCTCGGGATCTTGGGGAATATGTAAAACGCAGAAGAACCTGCGGTTAAACGGCTGATTTAGGCGACGGGTCTGTGACATGCAGGTTCAGGCGCTTCCAGGCGCACAAGGCATGACGGTCGTGAACGAGTTGAGCGTGAAGACCGAGGAAAGCTTTGTCTGAGTGCAAGCGGTACCGATGCGTTGGTTTCGTCGAGGGCGATTTTGCGTGGTGCGAGAGGCAGGGTGAAACTGTCGGCTGAAGTACACCGCTCTGGCGTGTAGTACTGCTGCTGCCCAGCACCAAGAGGGATATCTCGATAGGGTTCGGGAGAGTTTAGACATTAGAGAGATGCGGTACGGGTATCTGCGCATAACGTCAGGACTGAAGGTTGCCACGCGCGCATGCAACGCCGGCGCTGAACACGATGGTATCTGCACATATCGCTTGCGCAACACCGCTGACTACGCTAAAGATCCTGCTCAAGTTCGCCAGAGTAAAGAACATGTCCCCGGGCTGCGCCACAGGTCCTGCGACGTTGACGAGAGACCTTGTTTAGACTGTGATACGCCTACTGTAAAGACAAAGTAATGTAGATGGATGTATGGTACGTTTAATCCGGAAGTAGATACGATTTGCCCATTCATACGTGGACTGTGATGAATCATCCGATATGCGGAAAGTACTGCGACCACTGTGGGACGTCGAACGCCGAATCCGGGAGGTGAAAGACATCTAGGAAACATTCGACGATGATGAAAGTTCTACAGAAGATGTAAAATAACGCAAAACTTGCAAAGAACGGCCTGGTAATTGCCTTGCAAAGGAAGTAAATGCGTCGTCGCTGTGGAGATAATTCGTCAACAGGTTCGCTCAAGACTGCGAAACACCAAATTCCAAACACAAATGGAATACCCGACAACAGAATAGTCAGGCTGCTGATTTTCCAGAGTAGCTCATCCGTCTGGCCGCGAAAAGATCGGTTCCAAACAAGAAGATGTATAGCGCCGTAAAACAGGCCCGCCAGAGGAAACCCCAGGAGGGATGAATGCCACTCCGCATCCGAATCCGTATCGAATATCTTAGGCTGATTACGCAGACGCACCTTTAGATAGTCTTCATTTCTTAGTATGGTAAACAGTGGGGTACTGCGTAACTTGAACTTCATAGCGGATTCTGAAGCTAGTTGGAAGCGTTCGAAATCTACATCGGTGAACCTCGCGTATCTGTTCATGTGTTTCGTCGTGAAGGGGATAGCAAAGCCGTGGTATACGGCATAATATGGGCTCGAAAGCTTTGGATCCTTCGATCGCTTGAGTCTGATGTGTCTCGAGCGAAGATAAATGATCGCATCATCAAAGTCAGGCGTCGAATCGAAATGTTCATCCTCCTCCTTGTCCACAGGTGACCACTTGACATAAGGATATTGTTGGCTGATAGCTAGGAAAGCGATTACCGAGTGTGCGTCAACATCTGTGAGAATGGTCGGCTCTTCAACATCAAGGGGCTTATGCCACCAAAATAAAAAATACATGAGCAAGGTACAGAGTGCATGCGCGGCGGTGTTGATCTCCAGTAACGAGATAGAAAGACCTTGAGCTGACCGAGTTGTACACTGTACGCCAAACCACAACGCTTGTCCGCAAGTCACAAGCTTCGTGAACGCATTCGCCTTGCTCTTATCGACTATCGCAGATTTGGGCACATCCGGGAGAATATCAGGCGTGTGGTCGGCGAGGAATTTGAGACCATGCAGTGTTAGTGTCATCCTTTGTCGCCCACCGGGAAGGTAGTTCAGGCCCAGATCCCGAGTATCGACAACGAAGCCGCCCATTGTGGCGTATAGGGAGTGTGCCCGTGTCCAAGGGTATCTTTTAGGTTTAAGATCAAGCTCCAAATCCTCCTGCTGGAAAGACTGCCTAACTTGTTCGATGGGTCCTGTCTTGATTTTAGTCCATTTCAGGTTGTCAGAGAACCATCGCCAGACAAGATTGAGTTTTGTCGGTAATGTCTTGATGAGACTGGGAGATTCTGGCTGTCCAAAGGCCCTCCTCATCGTTTTCCCAATTTCGTTTGCCGCTATATGCTGACGGTAGGCAGTCAAGACGACCTTGAATTAAATCAACGTTGGCCAACCGTGCGGCAGAGTGATCAGACTCACCCATTCTGGGGCAAAGATTGCTATAACCATCCAGCCTAACTTCCGCCGGGTTTGCGGTGCGATTCGCCAGGTTTGCGCCTTCACATCGTCCGTTTCATGCTCAGGGATGTTCAAGTGAACGGATGTCCAGACGCACAGGATCATCGTCAGTAGAGAGGACGAGAGTATGGAGAACGTTCCGCGAACCAAAGGCTCTGGCTTCCAGGTGTGGTATTGTGTACCGTTGGGTAAAGTCGTGTTCGCCATCTCGTCTACCGCCTTGTCCAAAGCTGAGTACAAGCTGCGTGCCCGCGATACGATGTGTGGGATCTTCTCTGTTTGCTTGATGTCGGACTCGGAGCGTCTTCTTTCTTGTGTTGGTCGAAGGCCGTGGTCAATTAGGGAAGATGGAAGTGAATCAGTTCGGTTTGCTATCGGTCAACCGCTTTTCAGCTGGCAAAAAGGTGGCGGTTGTGACGTCGCAAGGTTGAGGCCCCACTCGCACCTGAAAGCGGACAGACATGCAGGTCGCGAGCTTCTCACTTGCTTATGGGATGGTGCCAAGCCTGATGGTCATAGGATAAAGATTTGCGGTGTCGCACAGCAGTTTGCGCCTCACAACCCGTAGACGAATGTGAGCCTATCGTCGCCCTCCCTACCAGCTCGCGCAGCCTTCTCAAGCCAATCCGCGAGCCACGCAAGCTTGGTATGCGACCGCGTCACATTGATGGCTTGCCTGAGCCATCGCTGTTGCTGCGGCACCGGGCCTCTGCCATGCAGCCTTTCGGCCTCGACGTCATCTTCGCTCCACTTGCGCAAGATGTTCTGCCGCGTCTCGTTCTCAGCCTTCAAGCGTCTCAGGAACAGCACATAGCCGAGAGCTGCTAACGCGACAGACGCAAGTGTCCACCAGAACGGAACGATGTAGCCACCCGCGGCATACTTTGGTCGGAACAGGATCGCTGAGATGACTCCAGCGAGGTTGCCCCAGCCATTGATACCAAGCAGCAATGCGCGCTTGCCGGGCGACGGCGTGTTGCCCGATATCCAGGCCACAGTGAGGGGAGATGCGACGTAGGTACCGGAGAGGAGAATGTTGAGAGCGATGTAGCGAGGTATTGCCCATGAGCTTGGCAACAGCACCACGATTACCAATCCGGCTACCATAATGAACAGACCAAGCAGTATAGGCTTGAGGCGTATGCGATGTTTGTCGCTGTAGCTAGCTGCGAAGTACAGTACTATGGCTCCGCAGATATGTGGCGGTGCAGTAAGCAAGTTGATGAGCGCAGGATTCGCCTTCTTTGTCAAAGGTGCCAGTACAAGCGGGAGGAAGACAGAGAAGGCGTAGACTGGGATGGCAGATAGAACGTTACAGGCGAGGATATGCCATATCTTCGTGTTGAACACTGATGAAAGGACGTCGTGAGGGCTTAAACCACGATCGTCGACCAGCTGTCGCGATGGCGTGGCTGAGGAGATGGAGTGCTTGGACGAGTCGAGAAGACCGCGCGACTCCTCATCGTAGGTTTCTTCCGCTTCTCGATCGTCTTCTTGGACCGCTGCCGGCGCGTTCTGTATGTCTCTGTCTCTCACTACACGCGAAGACGCATATCGACGCTCTTCAGGTGTGAGGAACCATGCTGTCTCCACACTATGTGGCAGCCAGAAATAACCGATGAAGGCCACCACGATAGTGAGAGTGCCTTCCAGCAGAAACAGCACCTGCCATGGTCTCCAATCTTTGTCCGAACCTCCATCGCCGTTTCCGAAGTGGGAGAACACTAGGTAGCTTATAAGGCCCCCAAGCGCACCACCGACTGCCGCCTGGCCGTAGAAGAAGGAGAGCCGTCTGCCGAATTCGAAGCGCGTGTAGAAGAGGGAGAGGTAGGTAACAGTGACTGGATAGAAGCCAGCTAGAGAAAGTGTTAGCTCGAAGTCTGGAAAGGAAGCGACGGTTGAATGAGGAAAGAGCGAGTGGGAGGCTTCCATACCTTCAAGACACCCGATGAGGATGCGCAGCGTGTACAGCTGCCACCTGTGCCTCACCCACGCATGCAGCGCCGTGCATACCCCCCAAAGAAGCATACAACTGGGCACCCAAAGCACCATGCCATACCTCCTCCCCAGCGCCGCGCCCAGTGGTTGCAGCGCAACGAAGAAAGCGAAGAACAGCGCAACAGCCGTATTCAGCGCGCCCTTGTCCAGCCCGATGTCCGCCGTGAAATGCGCAGACTCTGCATTTCCAATCTAGCATTCATTAGCAACTGTTCTGCCTCCACAATACGCGTATACGTACATTCGACTTATCCAGCGCATTAAACAGGAACAGCAACGCCAGAAATGGCAGTAGCAAACAGTCCAGTTTCCTCAACGTCCTCTTATGCAACCGCGCATCCACAGCGTATGACTCCTCCAGCTCATCCGGCGGCATCGTGTCGTGTTCCGTTGCAGAGGCAGACGAAGCTGCAGTGAGCTCGTATAGCTGGTGCTCATGGTCGGCCATATTGTCGGGCGCCAAGAGCGAGCCCACGCGCATGCATCACAGGGTCTGCGACTTCGGATGACCTCGGTCTGTGTCGCGGGCAGTAACGGGTTTGGGTAAGTGCAAAATGATTAGAGTCAACAGAAGGATGCATGATGGAATGGTGTGGAAATGTCAGATGGAGATACGGAAGATTAGATGGGCGGTTGAGCTATTGTTTTGGACCCTGAGGGCATGACGTTGTTGATTGGAAGGTTTATGGGGGTGCTGGGATTGGCGCTGGAGTGGGAAGGCGCCGAGGGTGGCTTATCGATTACCACCGAGATTGAAGATTATCGTTTGTTACCTAGGTACTCTCATGACTTTCTAACGTGACACAATGACATTCGACGCATCACATAACCTTGGTCTATTGCGCCATCCCCTCTTCCCGCTTTCCAAACGCCTTAACAGCCTCGTAGTACAACGTAGCAGTCGCCTCACACGGTCCCTTTGCCTTCTCAGTCGCACATTGGTTGAACATGTCCGTCTTGAAGTTACTGTCGGTGCGCGCCTTCATCGCATCGAAGCGGCCTTGTTGTTTGTAGTTGCGGTAACCGAAGTCGTGGCGGTAGCAGGAGTTGATGACTGTGATATCTCCGTTAGCTACGGGCATCGGTTTGACGGCGGAATATCGGATCACATATGTGAGATGGATGAAAGAGGATATAAACACATACAGTCGAATCCAAACGGATTATCTGGGCTCGCAGTGCAACCATTGCTATCCCAGTTCAGTTCTGGAGGGCCGACCTTTCCGTTACGGTTGGCGATGAACTCGGCGATGGAAATGTCGAACATGTAGCTGTCTGTGACTTGCTCGAGGGTTCCCTGACGTTCGACAAGTTGCGCAGGCGCGGAGACCGCAAGAGAAGCAAAGCCCAGGATGGCGGTGATGATAGTGGACTTCATGGTGAGTAGAGTTGAATAAAGCGTTCAGGATTGAAGTCAACGTATATGAACCTAAGCTAAGCTACACCTCACTTTATACTACGTACACCACGATGCGTAATGTCCCGATGTTTGCGCCGCGGGGCCTCCCCGGTCTTGGAGTCTTGTGCCATTATGGGTACCTGCATGTGTGCTTCGGAGCAGATCACTTGCATATGAAATGAAGCACTTCGTCGAAATAGGCCCTTATGTGCTGGAAGCGTTGTAGTAGGTAAAGAAACAGCATGCAAAAGGACGGAAGAATACATGCGCATGCCAGATCTGTCAGATCTGTCCGTTGTCACGGTCTTATGTCGGACTTGCCAAGAGGTATGTAAGCAGGTGATCCGAGACAGCCTCTTCAGCCGCGCTATCACGACCGCAGTCGTTGCGCATGTTGTTGATCGATATTTCGCATTAGTGAGTATGGGGAAAAGTTGGAAGGTCACGAGTGAGGAAAGTGCTTGTAGTGTCGTGGTGATAAGAAGGAAAGCAAGATTCAAAATTGAGTCTACGCAAAGACGAGGCAGATACTGCAGGTGGTTGTAGGTACTGACACGTCTGATATCGATAACCAGCTTCTGCAATGACAAGTCTCGTCAAATTGAAAGAGGACTTTGCTAGAAGTAGCTGGGTACGCATCAGAACATGGCAGGTCGACTTATGACTGCGTGCCGACGAAACGCACTTTCGAAATGCCGCTCGGGAGCCAGTCATAGGATGCAATTGCCGTGGGTGTGTCGTCCAGTTTGACTGTCTGAGGAGTAATAAACCCTGGAGGCTTGAGCTTGGTAAGCTGAAGAGATGCCCCACATGTTCGTTCTTCGTTGGTTTGATAAACACGGCTACCTTTGACTGATGCGGGGTTGTCGCTCTGAACACGTTGGGTCCTCTCTGCAACTTGTCCAGCTCATGCTTCCTTCCTCGTAGTATCGTCAGCGAACCCGAGATATCATTTCAACATCAGAAACGCCCTGTAGTCATCACTCCACAGATCACCATCCTTCGTGCAATGCCATTGAATTGTCTATGAGCATATTCCCACTACTTATACAGTGTCATCGGCTCTTTCTGGTCCTTCCATTCCCCTCGCTTACAACTTGCTGATGAAGAGACGGGCAGCGAACATGCGCAGACGCTGGGGGAGGATGTACTTGGAGAAGATGTAGATGAGCGATGGCAGGAGGATGAAGGCCACGGTGGTCTCGTTGACGAAGAAGAAGGGGATGAGCTGGGGCATGGCCGACTTGAGGATAGTCTGTTGTTTGTATTAGCTTCCTTCCCTCATTCAACTACGTCCTATGTCCAATCTCACCATCTGCTGAGGGCCAACCTCGGTCTTCTTGTTCTGGCTCGCGATGAAGGCGGGGCGCGCCAGGGCGGAGGGGCGGACGGCCATGGGCGCGCGGGCAGCGGCGGCCCTGGAGAAGGGGCGGAGGAAACGGGCGGCGTTCATGATGGGCTATCTGGAGTTTTGCGGGTCAGCGCGCTGCCGTGGGGGTCCAATTGGCGGGGCTGAGCCTGCGAGAGGGGGAATTGACGCACTGGACGCGATGGTCGAAGCCTGGGGAGATGAGGGGAGATGGTGTTGCGGTCGCGGGAGTTTCGGTGGTGTTGCTATCGTCGTCCGCAAAAGCTCGCACAGCTGCGATCCCGGAAGTTGCCGCGTCCGTGCGTTGGCTTGGCGCTGCCTTCCCTACCAACTCCGCACTTCCCCACGACTACTCATCTGTATCACACATGGCGTCTTTGGAAGCTCTTGAGACTCCTATACTGTCGCCTCCACCCAGCGCATCCCCTTTCACGATAGCCTTTGCTCATGTTCTGGAACGCCCCTGCTGCACGCCGCCGGACTGCCTCACACTAGAGTTTAAGGTTTGCACAGTACTCCAAACATGATGATTGGTGTAGACAATGTCGGATCTCTTATCCGCATGGATATCACAGACCTCTACAGCTTCATTTCTGGTCCTATTTTACATGACGAAATGAGCTAGTGTTGGCTCTTCCTTTCAACCGTGTCAAGTGCGGGGGGCCTCATATTCCAACCTATGTAAAGGTGAAGCTTACTGCACTCGTGTGACATTTCCTCACCTGCCCTTGATTTCAAAAACACCAACATGGCCATCGAGAAGATCATGATATTAGGAGTAAGACGCGGGATGGGCTGACTGGTATCGAATGGCTAACATGCGCAGAATTGGGAGCTTTGCCTCACCATTCTTAACGCCCTCTTCCCACATGAAAAACGACAAGGAACACCCAGATATCAAGTCACTGTACTCACTTATCTTTCACAAACCCTCAGCCTGCCACCTCACGTCAAGGCCTCCGATGTACAGCACAAGAAATCCGGCTACTCGTCCGCTTCACTACAGTCGGTAATGACTGGGCAAGACTTGGTTATAAGCACAATGTCAGGCGGAGATGCAGAGCAACAGATCCGCATAATAAACGCCGCCATCGCCGCCGGCGTCAGGCGCTTCATCCCTGATGAATTCAGTCACGACAGCATGAACAAGCAGATTCAGACGCGCATTCCAAAAGATGCCGGCCGAGCGAAGGTCATTGCTCATCTGAGGAGTATGCGGGAAGATTACCCATATTTCGAATGGACAGCGATTGCGACAGGATATACGCTTGATACCCAGCTCATCAGCGGCAACATGGGGTTCGACCTCGAATGGCATAGCGCGACTATCCATGGCATCGGTACTGAAGCTTTCGCAGCTTCCAGTCTGGAGAGAGTAGGGCGAGTCGTGGAACGCGTCATCTCACACTGGGACCAAGTCAGGAACCAATACATATACGCTGCAGGCGTCATAACGTCCGCCAACGAGGTCCTGAGATCTACTGAAAAGACGACTGGCCGTGAGTTTACCGTCGGAAACCACGATGTCCAAGAGTGTGTTGCAGAGGGAGAGAAAAGAATAGAGAAAGGATTTCCCGACTCAGGCATGTTTCTGCTCGAGCGGAGCGTGTTGTATGACGAACAGCTCGACGCTTTAAGGCCTTTCAGGAATCGCAACTCGAACTATGTACTAGGACTCAAATCAGAGTCGGTTGAGACTATCGTCAGAACCGCCTACGACGACTTCAAACACTACGGCAAACCAGGATGCGGATGTTCAGCTTGATACCCCACTTAACGTCAGTTTTCTATACCATACCATCAACCTCATGCCTAATTCTACCTCGTCTCCCCTCCAATCGCACTGCCTACCCAAACCATACCAAAGCCCTCCCCCGCAAGATCCGCATATCCCGCATAATCTCCCATCTCCACACCCACCCCCTACCCGTCCTCTTTCCCGGAGCGGCAGACGAACAGTCCTTCATATAATTCAAAAGTCACCCTTACCGATCAGGAACGATGTCGTGCATACACCCGGATAACGCCACGTCGTAGATCCCGTTCGGCATCGCTTGGACCCTGAGTTCGACCCAGCCTCAGGATACGAGGCCAGGATTGTGGTATGGAGGGATACGCGGGATACGAGAGCGCATGGCGGGCCATTGTGAACGACGTTGCGCATGAGTAATTTCCTGGACATCTTTAATAAGGTTCGAGGAAGTGTGGATTTCGGAGGATGGGGACGGCATATGGACGGTGTTGTTCGTGATGGGAAGCGCGAACGGCGCGCGGCCTTCACGATACCACTTAGGACGCGCGACGGCAATCACTACTGATAAACCTCACCGATATGAGTAACATTTTATACCCCCCACCTATTATTAACAAAATCTCTTCTCCACTTTGCCTGCTTTCCCTCCCCCATCCACAACACACATCCCCTCCCCTCTTTACCCACCAGCCGACGACGGCCGAAAACCTCGGTCAAAACTCCCAACATGTGTCCATTTCTACACCCATACCCAACTCACACGGCCTCATCCACGTTACACAGCCTCGTCACAGCCTCAGTTTCGGGCTGCAGGATCTGAGACCCAACGGCAAAAAGGCTGAAACACCGCATGTGCGGGAGGCGTTATTTGGGGTCTCACCGGCAGATGTTGACGGTGAGGGTGGTTGCTGGGTGAGTAGAATGGGTGTGGAGGGGATGTGGGCTGGAGGATGTGTTGGTTGTTGTGGTTGTGGTTTTGGTGTTTGGGTGAGTTGGTGACCGCGTGAGGTGGCAGTGCAGGAAAAAGACGAAAGTGTCGGATGTGGCTGAGCGTTGGGCATCCTTTTTGCTTGTTCCCGCACCGCTCGCTGCAGGTCCAGTCGACCAAACCAACGTCTTTTTATTTTCCTAAGCACGTTTGCTCAACAAGTTTCTATTTTTCCATCACCCAAATATAGCCAATTCAACACTTTTCAAGTCTATGATTGTAAAACTTCTCAACGCTTTGTTCAATGTATTGCAACACAACTTTCTGCAGGAGAAAACAAGTCTATAAACGTTTTTGCGCTGCGCAAAGTAAAAAAAGGTCGGGACTAAACTACGTTCTACCTACGTTGGTTGGCAAAGTAAAGGGAGGTGGGGATATCGCTGGTGTGTGTGTGACAGTGTGACATGTCGAGGGATAGAGATGATGACAGAAAGGCTATGCTGCTACTACTGAAAATGCTGGGAGTCGTGCCTTCGTGAATGCCGAGATTGATGAGTGAACGCTGCTGCGGGAATGGGAACGCTATAAACAAGAACGCTGGAAAAGGGGGTGTAAATAGTCGATGCGACGACGACGACGCTAGATTAGACGCGAAAATGAGGAAGTTCAGATACCCGTACCACACCCACCCGTGCGATAGTCGTTTTGTGCTACCTACCCTTTCGTGGATGTACCGTAGAGCCGGTGACGCCGAGAGAAACCCAGGACGCAATTGTTGCTTGTGAAAGAAAGTCTAGAGGTCGAATTTGGACTCATATCATGCTTGCGATCGAGTTGAGTGCCGTGGTAGTCGTTCGTATACCCACAAGCTCGGGTTCACTGACTTGATGCGAGAGGTTTGGCGAATGCGAATATTGGTGGCCGGAGAAGCTCTGCAAGCTTTGGAGTGGCGTGGTGAACATGCCAACTACAGGCTCGTGTCTGCTAGAGGGGTCGCCATACGCATCACCAAATGACGTCGCAGTCGGGGTTCGAAGGGAATGCATGTTGGGCGTGCCTGAAGTTGGTGTTGGGTACGCGGTACTGGGATAGCACGAGGTGTTGACTTGCGGGGTCGATGTTGGTGTCGAGGTTGGCATAGGAGACGGACCGCTCGACATGCCGTAGGACTGGAGCGACGAACTACCGGGTATCGGTGTTGGTGTAGAATGGCGGTGAGATGTCGCGTCTGACGTCGAGAGCTCCGGCTTGACTGGATACGAAGACGATGTCGCTGACGCGGACGACGCTGCACGAACGCGCCCAGCCTGTGTCTCACGGCGGCGCTTGGGGCCATCTTTGACTTTGGGGTGAGTGTGACACTGCGACATTGTTAGCATGCTCATTCTTATAATAGTTGGTAGCGAGGGCGAATCAGAACTACCAAGACCCAATAGCCAAGCACCGTGGAATGTGAAGGACGTATGACTTACCTTGTATGCATGTCGGAACCACGTCGTTCCTTTCTTCTTATTGCTGACGAGCGCAATCCATTCACCGCAACTTCCGCAAAGTCCTTCCCACACATCGAGATTGCCTTCCGTCCGGCGCGTGTCTTGCGGGCCCTGGAACGCCGCGCCGGTAGCTGCGCTGACACCATGCGTGAAGGACTTGTCGTACCAGAAAGCGCTGTTCTTGAGTACAAGCCATCTGCCAGGCTTGCATAGACCGCACCAGCCCTCTCGTTTGTTGCCATGACCGCGAACCCAACGCGGGGTGTACAGGTCGCCAACAAAGCGAAGATCTTGCTCGTGTGGTACAAGGTCGGGATCGGACGGGTTCATGTCGGACTCCGGTGGGTTGAGTGCCTCTTCGTGCAGGGAGGAGTAAAGATCAGGTGGGTCTGACAGGTCTGCAAAATGAGATGAGCAGCCTCCGTGACGATCCGCGTTACTTTGGAGTAAGCGGAACAGGCCCTGCGAAGGTAGCGGTCGAGGCACCTCGAGATGATGCTGCTGTTGCTCCTGGTGGGCGAAGAACGGCTGGTTGTTGGCATAAGGAGAATTCGATTGCGAGTACAACACGTTCTGCGTCGGTAGCCCGAAGTTGTTGTAGGCACTTGGTGGGTAAGCGGGCAGCGAGTGATGCGGGTTCAGGCGGGGACCGTACGGCGCCAAACGATCCGAAACCTGTGACATTGGGCGCGAGTTGTTTGGGGTCGATGTTGGCGCTTGTCCAGTAGACCACCTCTTGAACCGAGTGCTTTCGAGTGTGTATGGTGACGAGCGGACGTTGTTGTGCGGTGTCGGCGACACGCGGGAGCGACTTCCAGTTCGAACAACGCCATCGTACTGAGGTCGTCGTGGTGAGGCAAGCGGTGACAGAAGATGGCTGGCACTCGGCTCCGGGTGGTTCCAAGTCTCATACTCAGACGGATATGAAACTGGTTCCGATGATCCCATCTCTTCATAGGATGCTGGCTCTGGAAGCACACCGCCAGTGCTAGACATCGAAAAAGACGACTCGGACAGTCTCCGGGTGGAATTTGGATTGAAGTTGGCCATGTTGTCGTGTTCTTGTTGGCCCATATTGTTGTATTGGCGTAGATCAATGATCGGAGTGTTCTCATCGTGTCCCATCATGCCGTGACTGAAGTCCGACACATCCGACTCTAGAGAAGGAAACGATTCCAACTCTTCGCACACCTTCTGACCCCATGGACCTTTGTTCGTTAGCATTACATGTATGTCAGCTACTGAAGAAGCTTACTAGTGTCGATGACGCCGGGAAAGTAGTCAGTCGTCGCAAGCGATTGCGGGGCAGTCATGGTGGTGCTGTAGCCAACACCACTAGTAACAGTCGGTTGCGAAGTCATCATGTCCGGTCTTCCCATAAACTGTCGTTGATCCTCTCTGCTGCCTACAGCAGGACCCCGCGGCGTAGCATAGTACTGCTGAGTTTGCGGCACAGCCCACGTGGGCTGAGGTGGCGACGGTCTGGACATAGGGTGCAGGCCTTGTTGCTGGTGTTGTGCTTGTTGTTGCTGTTGCTGATGTTGTTGATGTTGATGTTGATGCTGTTGCTGTTCATGAGGTGGAAGGCTTGCGTAAGAGTACATTGACTGCATCCCTGGGGAGGGGGAGGGATGCCCCATGGCGTACTGCCGATTAGGTGACGGACGGTACCTAAATAGGCCGTCAGTATGCGCGCACGGAGGAAGGCTCACTGAGAATACTCACTGTTGAGCCGCATTGAACTCCATCTTGGGTTCCGTTCTCTATATACAACGACCGTAAAATGTTATGGAAGTAGTCTGTAGTGCAACGTGGTTAGCGACTGATTAGGCTATACTGCTGGACAAGGGATCACCCGTCGAAGCCCTGAGTGACATCGAGCAATACTCAATTAGGAAACTCACATTGATAACGAAAGTAGACGGCTGCAGAAAGGAATGTGGCAGGGCGATAGCGCTGTGCGACTATGGCTGAGCAGATGTGGCGCCGGGTCGGATGTAAGTTTCTCAAATGAGTGTACGAGAACAAAGTTCTCAATCGCAGCCAGCGCGGATGGAGCCCGCTCCAAATGAAAGAAATGTATACGAAGATAGTGGTTGGGCAGGATCCTAAAGAGTGACGGGCCAAATAGTAGGAAAGGCGGTTGGAGGGGTTGCTAGGCTATATGATGAATGCACGGGGGTTGCAACATCCGAGAGGAACAACGAAGAGCAATGATCTCTGTGATTGACGCAACGGAACCGCTTGGGCGCAAGTTTGAGAGAAGTGTCGGGACGCGCCTTGGCTGCAGGTGATCTGGAACGGCCACAGCAGAAGCGTTCACCCAAAAGAGCGTCTGGCGGGGATGGTGTAGTGGGTGGTGGACCGGGCGCAAGGCTGCTGGGATGCCAAAAGGCGATTAGACGCACTCTGAACGGTCGCACCAGTCGTTGTCTCCATGATCCTCTCGGCTGGCTCGGAGAGGCTCCTCGGGCCTGCGCACCAAGTGCCCCATGTTGCTGAGGCGGAGGTGTCGACATGGATGCTGCGCTGCCCTCGGCCATCATGACGACCCTCGGACAGGGAGCACTTGGTCGACGAGTTCAGCTGGAAGGGCATCCCATCACTCGTTGCAGCTCGGCGTCGAGTTTCAGCGCTCGAACAGGCTGGTGCATGTCGTTTATGGAAGGATGGAGAGCTGGGAGAGGTCGGCCGCGAGATACGCAACTTCCCGCTGTATCAACTCCACTACCAGGTTTAGGGATCCAGTTTCATCATAGCTGGAAAAGTTTTGTCTCAATCGAGTGCGAGTTGGATGGCACGGAGCAGCTGATTGGGGGGTGGGCAGTGTATCATCGCATGTGGCGCGTAGTTTGGTGAGGGATGGGCTGAGTCAGCAGTCGCTTCCTCTGGCCCCACGTCTCTTTACCGCGTCGCGACAGGTCCGAAACACTCTTGACACACGTCCAGGGGAACCTGAGACCCACCCTGCTCGCAACGTGTACCGCACCATCGACTCTTTTCTCGGTTTTTTCTATATTGATTCGCCGACACGAGCCCTCGGTTGTGTCGTGCAGCGGAGTTGTGGCCGCATTTCCATGTGATGTCGACGTATTCAGCTATTCACTGCGCGGACGCACCGCGTTATCGCCGAGCAGTGGCATCGTCAACTGCCCATGACCGAAGCGAAGCCACTTCATTCCGTTCTGCCCGGAATGGCGCCATCTTTGCGCCAACGGAACATCCTCTCGTCTGTCGTCCGTCGTGTGTAGTTAGCACGGTGCAACGGTTATCAAGCTTCTGCACGTCATTGAGTCATGTTGACAAGTGACAGCGGCCGATCGCCAAATTACCTGCTAGTCTGAACGTTACAAGACGTCGTTGATTGAATTCAATATTTCCAGGACTTGGCCTTGCACGCATGGAGGAATAACTTCAGATCACGAGGCCGCGGAGTGGTTCGCAATCTTGCCCTGGTTCGTGGCTTCGTTACGATGCATGCCTCAGTCTTGTACCACCACCAACCCAAACGCACATTTGTCAACAGGGCACAATTACCACCGGAACTTGAGAACCCAGGCTACCTGCAATCTTCCCAGAGTTCGAATTCCGAAGCACGAACTACTACAGCCCTGCCTCGGGTGCCGTGCGGGATCGTGCAAGATGATGCGCCACAAGGAACAACCCCAAGCAGTAAGCATCGTGGCTCGAAAAGAGCATAAAACGCCGATTATGAATGATTTCAATTCTCGTGAACTCGAAATCGCTACAGATCGCCGCTGCCATTATGCGATTAGTATATGCGATTAGAAGTAAATATTGCCTTGCCCCCTGGTGCCAATGGCATCTCCACAGCTTCGTGTCTTTCAGGTCAAGATCTGTCCGGTACTTCTCGGCCAACACCAGACATCCGTGGGATTGTCGCAAACGGGAATCCAGTCGCCCAGGCAGTGTGCCTATGCGGCGTCGATCGTCCCAAAGAGGAGACCCTGCTTTACCACCTAGGGATCATCAGCACCATATCACGACCACATATCTTAAGTGCCATATGGGACCACACCAGCCGTGCACCGCAGATTCTGCATGCAATAGCTAGGTTCGTACGAAACGATTCTGCAGCGACCCCTCGAACACGTCATAACAATGTTGTTCGAGATGACCACATTTCATATCTAGATCTGTTATCACAGCGCGTTCCACAGCGCATCCGCCTCAGCGTATCGCAACACAACCAAGACACCCACTCACCACCAACCCAGTCCCTGCATCTAACCACCACCTCACGAACACCCCCAAACCTTGCAATCATCCCTCACAAAACTCAGCCTTACGCCATGACGTAGCCTTCACCCACACCCCGAACGACACATGACACCCTCAATTAACCCAACACACCCGGTCGCAGTGTAGCGTAGCTGCGTCGCAACTCCCCCGAACCCAACCGCACATCTTTCAGCCCTACTGCCCTAAAGACCCCGTCGCTAGGATCGACGTGTACAACATAAGTGAAGGAACGGGGGTCATCCATGTGCGCCGAGACAGTGGTTTTGACAGGGCTGGCAGGGAGGTGCTGGCGGGAGCGGGACGCGCGGACGACAACTCATCACCACACTACCTGCTACTATAGAGGAAAACGTTAAGCTGTCGCATAGTCAAATAGATAGTTAGTGGAAGTTTGAACGCGTGCGTGACGAAGAGACGGCGTGTTTGAGTTGACGAGAGAGAGGGAAGTTGGGCAGCAGGTAGAATGTATCGTGACAAGTATTCCATCTACGAAGAGTACCGTCTAACCCCCAACACCAAAGCCAAAGGTATATCGTGCGATCTACAACTTCCCAACCTTAATCTCACACCCCCCAGACACAGTATCGAAGCTCAAACTACTCTTCCCATTCCCCTTCTTCGCCTCGACATGATTCTTCCCCGGCTCATCGTTCTCGCCCAACAACTCCAATTCCTTGCCCTGCAAATGCAGTGCTCCGCTCAATGACGTGCCATCTACACTGCCCGTCCATTCATCAGGGTAGGTCACGTCCAACCCACCGCTCGTGCTCTTATGCGTACTCACCAGCCCAGACATAGCCACGCCCTTGGCCTTGTACGGCGAGCGGAGCGTGAGAGAAGTCTGGCCCGAGTGCGTGTGCGTGTAGATCTCGCTCTGGTAATCCCCAGATTTGTACGGCAGGAGATCAGCCGTAACAAGTCCAGCCACGCTGTTAATTTCCGTGCGCGACCCGTGGATGAACGTGCCGTCGACGGAGCCAACAGTCGTGTTGATGTAGGTCTGGTAGTCACGCTCGGGAATGTGTTTGCGTTTGAAATCCGTTCGAATACTGCCGCTCAGCGAATCCACGCTGAAGACAGCGGGGTTCGTGGAGCCTTCCGCAGCAGGCTGGGGCTCGATGTCGATGTTCACGGAGCCGCTCTTTGTCTTAACAGAAAGGAGGTCGGAGAGGGCGTACGCGCCGGAGATGGAACCAGAGATGGTGGAGAGGTATGTTTGGCGTGAGGAAAAGGCGATGGCGTCGAGGGTGCCGGTGGTCAGGGAGATGGAGGTTGAGTCTGTGACGGTGAAGTTCGTGCCAGAGTGGATCTGCATGCCCATGTGGGTTGTTGCGATGTGCAATTTGGACAAGGTGGCGCCGGGGGCCATGTAGATTACTACGGACATGCCCAGGCAGGCTTTACCGGGGCGCACGCCGTCGAAGCCGTCGGGGAAGGAGGGGTCGCCGATTGTGAGGCTGGTGTCTGTGGAGGCGTAGCGGACGGCGTTTACGTCGACGGAGGCGGATACGGCGTAGGATGTCTTTACTTGGATGGTGCCGGGGGCTTGCTCCGGAGGGGCGGTTGCGACGTGTATCCAGCCTGCTACTCGTCTGTATGGTCCGTCAAGTTGGTGGACTGCTTCTTGGACGCTGAGCTCGCTTGTTTGGCCGAAGTCGTGGTGTTCGGTTCGGACATTGTAGTCTTTTCCGCACTTGGATGGCCAGCGGATTGGGAAGGATTGTTTTGGTGCGGTGGGTTGCGCTGCGGCGGATGGTGAGGGCCATGGGACGGCGATGAGACTGGGTTTGTCGGAATCGTCGTCGATGAAGCCTTCGGGGTGGGCGGCGTCACCCTGTGCAGACTGTGCTGAAGAAAGGGAGGTAGCAGCAGAGTTCTTGACGGGTACGTTAGTATGATGAAGTGCTTCCTTGGAAGTATCTACTAACCTGTCTGTCCCTTCGAACTGACACCGCAGCAACCATGAGTGCCAGCATAGCAGACACGAGCATCATAGCAAGTACCGTGCCGACAACCTTCAACCATGTCTTCTTGAGGCATTGCGACCTGAGACTCCGTCTTCCATACTGCTCCTCCTTGTAAGTCGCATCTCGGGCTTCTCGTCCATCAAAGGAGAGCAGCCTCGCGCCTTCTTCGCCACTCAGTCGACTCGTGTAAAGACCAGGGGTAGTGGCTTCAAGGTAAGTAGGCGGCGGCCTCTCATCCGTCCCAGCCTCTTGTCCCACAAAAGCCTCCATAAGCGGTGTCGAGCGGTCATTATACGGCGATGGCTCGATGGTAATCTGAGGCCTCGAGGACCGACTGTTCGCTGACGCAGTATCGATATACATGATTTCTGGTTGAGATAGAGATTTCGGGTGAATATAGCAAAAGAATGAGTATGTAATAAAGATTGTAACGTGCGCACGCGCAAAGAATGGACCGAACCAGGGTATCAAGAATGTACAAGCAACAAGGAGGGTAAGAGGATGTGGAGGTCAAGAAAGAGGCCAGGCAGCCATCGATCTAAGTAATTATCCCAAGCTCAGGCATACAAAGCTTGATCTGCAACTCCAAGGGCTGGGCGGGGAACTGTGCCAGCAACACATGTTTCAGACGGACCCGACCAGGGACACAAGTCTAGAAGAAATCTTGATACATACCTGGGTATTGTCCCAAGACTGACCCCTTTGCGCCAACCCAACAGCGGACATTCAATACATACCCAAGTAGATACTATCGCATTTCATAACGAATGAGACCTCCTCCACCACCCCTCCGCCTCCCCTCCGCCTCCCCCACCCACCCTGGACATATTGTGCTGCTACAGATTTGTTTCGGTGCTGGAAACGCTGCATGTTTGATGTTGGCTTGGCGAGGGTGTGTGCAAGCGAACTGCCGTTGCTTCCCGTTGTTGCGCTTTTCTTCATCAGAGAAGTTTCGTTCCGAGATGCGACTGTTGATAACTTGTTAATGGTATCTAAGCACACAAATCGTTGGAACAGAAGAAAAACGGGTTGCTAGAAGTTGTGGCTCGTAAGCTTGGTGATGAAAGGTCTTGGCTGGTGTCGTTGGAGGCGTTGTCGGACGATGGGGACGCTAGGCTAGGGGCTTGCAACGCTGTCGATCAGGCACTTGGCACCTCGGTACAGGCACACGGCAGCACGCAGATATGTCTAGATTTGACTGGAGTCAACGCGGCGAGCGTTCCTATAGCCAAGAACTGCAGGCAAGCCAGGAGCTCAAGGGATATTGCGAGTAGATGTCTGTCCGCCATGAATTCTCGCTGGTGGAGTTGAAACTACTTCGACATTAACGTACCTAGATATATGCAGTAACAAGATGTAGAATTCCATCACCTTTGAGTGGCCTAATGCATCCGATTCAATCAAGTTCAGATTCAGATTCGCAAATTCTTCCGGCAATGCTAACGTCGTCTTCTCAGCTTTGGTGTTGGTGGCACATATGGCCAGATGGGCGATCCGTTCGCATCGCCTGCCGACCCCATCTTCTGGCTCCATCACGCCAACCTGGACCGCGTGTGGTGGTCGTGGCAGGCGAGAGACTCGGGGAATAGATTGCGCGACATATCTGGGCCGATGGTGCTGCAAGATTGGGACCACGCGCAGGGCGGGAACGTGACGCTGGACTTTCCGCTTTCGCTTGGGTATAATGGCTAGGATGCGAAGATTAGGGACGTGATGGACATTGGTAGTCTCTGCTACTCGTATGATGAGCTCTACTGAGCGGTGTGGATGAAGCGCAATCTGCAACAATGTCTTGTCATGTGGTGTCGTGATGGATGGTGAAGGCTGCCTGAGAGCGGACCCCCGAGAGCGGGGCTTGGCGGTTGACGTAGCGAATTGTCGCATTGCGGGCGTGGCCTTTCCAAGTTCCACGTCCACTATGAAAGTCGAATCCCCATAGCAGCCCGCAAACCCTCGACATGGCCGCCCTGCAGAAGCTGTCGCAATTGTCGCAGCCACACTGTGTGCTCCTCGCCGTACAATATGCCACCGAATCCAACATCCTAGCGCTGCGGGCGCTGACAGCACTCCGGGACGGGGATCTGCCGCTTGAGCTTACCCTGAGCATTCTCCTCAACTACCTCCCCGAAGAGAGCGACCCAGCGTCGTACTACGAATATCTGCATGATCTGGCGACTGGATCGCGGTATCCCGGCGATAATCCCGCGGCATCGCTAGACATAACATCGGTGGAACAACTCTCGAATTCACGGGCGAAGAAGAGAAGACATGCGCTGGATCTGCCGCCTGTAGTGCATCCTCTGTATGCCGAAGAGAGTGAACTGGATCTATTTAGTCACTTTCTAATACACCGCGCTCATCGCATCGACGCGCAGACAGGCCTCCTAGACCTCGTGCCGCAGCTGGTGGTTCCCTTCCTGGGCCACTCCGAATACTTACGCACGTGGTTCATATCGACCCTCCTACCACTCCTACGCCTCAGCTACGAGTACTACCCTCAATCAACTGCAACCACGCTCGACGAATTTGCGGCACTCAAAGGCCGACGTGCCATCGATTACCAACTCTCCCACGCTCGAAGCGCGACCGATACCAACACACACAACGCAGCACGAGATCTGAAGGGTGTAGTCGCCCCATGGCTGTGCGGAGCGAATGACCGCAAGAGGCGGAAGATCACACACGAAGGTCGGAGGGCGTCGATCGCCCAGGATCAAGCACGGGAACCAGACGACTGGGATTGTCTGTTCCAATGGCTGCTACATGCATCCAAAGAACATCTGGCGCTTGTCACGGCAGCGATTTCGGACTGGGACGGCCCTGAGGATATGGACCTTGGTGGCTACGAAGAAGGACGAGACTACGTTGATGACCAACAACAGCGGCAGCTGGAGATGAAGTATGCACGGACGGCCCTCGCATGTCTCTACCTGGTCGACAAGAGCGATGTCACGTCGTTACAGACCGCGCATTCGCTCTTGACAAGGATATGCACGCTTCTGAACTACGACCCTCCGCCAGACCTCAGTATCGGTGTCGCTCAGTTACCCAGCTACGACTTGAAGGACCCTCTGCTCCAGGACTCAACAACTGCTTTACTGAGAGAGGATCGTCTACTGGATTCTGACAATGTCATCACACAGCCTGGCGCTGAAGCGTTTCGCATCATTGAGCTCATCATTTTCTCGTCGTGTGTCCTATCGACCTTACAACAACCAGTATCTATCCGGGAAATTGCAAAGATGTCTCTGCGAGACGACTACTCTGAACAGCTTTCGTTACTCCAAAAGATACTGCACACACTGAACAGCGGCTCCAAGAAAGACAGTGAACAATGGGCCTCTATTCGGTCTAAGCTGCTATGGCTCTGGAACTGGGGTACCGACTACCATGACGAGGACCGTAAAGCCCAAGGTGTCTTTGGTTTGCTGGAGCGGAAGACTCTGGAGACGGAGGTATTGAGGGCTCTTTTGGAAAGCAACCACTTCGCCCTCGCGATAGACCTATACATCAAACCAGGATTTGGCGAGCAGCCACTTCTGTCCTCAGATGTGGAGCAAGTCGTGCTCGCCTCAGCCATGCATCACTATGATAACGCCAGCAACGGTAACCGCAACAGAGGTGGTATGAAGCGTGCTGCTGATATCATCACCGCATTCGCTCCCCACTTCCCTTCCTCGTCGCGGTTCCGTCGGTTCCAAGCCCTGCTCACAGCAACACACGCCATGTCATTTTACTCGCTCATCCTCCAGCATGGCGTTCCTTTCCAGCCGGTCAATATCCGAGTGAGCCACAATCCGCTGTCGTTAGTGCGCAAGCTACTATCGCAAAACAGCGGTAGCTACACCAAGCTCGACGATCTGGTTTCGATCGGCCAGAACTTGGTGGTCGCCATGCCCTCAACCATCATGGACGAGGAAGCAGGAAACGTGCCAATGGATGCCGCCACGATAGAGCGGAAGAAAACCGCGGCGGAGCAACGAGTGATTGGCATGGCTGTAGAGGCTGCGTTGGAAGAAGACGACTTTGAGACAGCCTACTCATACGTCGTCAATCGACTAACCCCCTCAACCCCATCACCAACACCACCAACCTCCTCAAACTTCTTCTCCTTCGTCACCACAGAAACCGAAGACCACTCCGACGACGCCGAAGACGTAGCCTGGCGCGCCGCCCTCCGCGCCGGCCGCCACAACACCTCCCTCTCCTCATCGCACTCCTGGACCCAATCCAGCTCCACCGCCCGCCCCGACCTCCGCCGCCTAGAACAACGCATGGAACTCCTCTCCCAAGCCCTCCTCCTCGCCCCGCCCGCCCACCTCGAAGAAGTCCTCGGCGTATGGCAACAATGCGAAGCCGAAATGATGCACCTCCTCGCCCAAGAAACCGAAGCCGAAGAACGCTTCAACGATGCCGCTGACCGCAAACTGCCTGGCGCTTTCGACCTCGATACTATTACTGTGCAGCCGCAGCGGAGGGAAGTGGGGCGGGGTGCGGTGGAAGAATCGCCAATGGGCTTGTTTGATGTGGCGAGGGGGGCTGCGGCGGCGTTTTCGAAGACGGCGTTTCCGCTTAGGAGTGGGAGTGGGAGTGTGCAGGTTGCGCCCAGTACGGAACCGCGATCTGGCAGGGTTAGTATGGATGGCAGTGAGAACGGTAGTATTGATGCGCAGGAAAGGGTGAGGAGGAGGGATATGGTGGCTAATGCTGCGACGGGGGCGCTTGCTAGTGGGATTGGGTGGATGTTGGGGGCGAAGCCTGTTAATGAGTGAGGTGTGTGAGGTTCGATGGACAGTGGGATGATTGTTGGTGGATGTAGCGTTTGAAGAATGTAAACGCATCCACGATAACAGCAAATGCTATCGACACATTTCCAGCACTTTAGTACTACGCATTCAAATTCGAAGTGAAGTGCCCAAGCTCTTCTTTCTTGGTAACAACAGGTACGATGTCCTAGGACAATGTTACTCATTTCTCCCCGTTGACTGATGGGTGCGACGTTGCTCTTGTCAAACGTCTCATCATACCTAGGTAGTCTACAACCCCAAAACACTGAACCACCGCTTCGTTCCTGCGCGTTTCTCCGCAGTCCCAGTCTTTATCCTCATCCCACCCCCCACCATCACCATATCATCCATCACCCCCTCCCCCATACTCTGCGGATCAATACTCCATCCACATGACCACAACGGATATGCACGATCAGCAGGTTCCTGTGCCACACACTCAGTCAATTCTCCTTCTCGTTCCCTCTACAAGACGGATGCAACGTTACATACCCCTTCGATGCAACATGCCCAGCCCCTGGGATAGAGATCCACAGTACAGTCTGTTAGGTTTGCGACTGGGATGGGGGTAGTGCATGGTGGTCCGTCGTGCGAGAGTAGTTCGGTGCAGCAGTTGTCGGTCCAGGTGGGGTCTATGTTTGTTTGGCAGAGGCTTAGGGGTGGGGAGGGTTGGGCGTTGAGGGGGGTGAGGAGGGGGAGGAGGAGGAGGATGGTAAGAGCTGGGATGGAGGAGAGCGTGGGCATCTTGGGGTAGGTTGGTGGGGATGTAGGGGAGGGGGTGGATGGATGGTAGACGGGGGAGGAGGGGAGGGTAAGAGTGGGTATTTATATTCGAAGTAAACAACATCTCCTCCGCCAACCAATACTAACGAGTACAAGATTCCAATCAAACGTTACCAATCCTCCCCGCTGACTTGCTTCTACCGTTCACATGTACTCCAAACGAGTGACAGAGCCATGCAACGTATCACCCATCCGTCATCCCTCTATCACCCTCCCCGCATCCACCACGCCGGACGTGTACGATACAGGATATCCCTGGTTCAAGCATCCTTGTTCGCAGCAACAGCCTTAGCCATAGTCTCACCCATAGCATTGGAACTGAAGTAATCCCAGTACACCTGCTCCAAATCCTCAAGCGTCATGTATTCGGATACGATGCCGCTGGGTCCGTGGCCGAAGAGAGGGCCGGAGGCGGGATAGGCGGGCTCCTAGCATTCACATCAGCTCAACGACCTTAATACCACGCCAATGGATCTGCAAATGCGTTCATCCGAGTAGCAAAGCCCCAATAGTTGCAGAATCTCCCACTCGAGACTACTTCCATATACGGGATGCGTAGGAACATGGATCATACCTTCTCAACACAAACAGCCCACCCCGTCGGATAATGATACGTAGAGCACTCGGTCAAGTTGCTCACATACTCGATATCAGTGCAAGGCGCATTGACACCGCGGCTGATGACAGTGTGGCAGCAGGCGTCGGTGTAGTTGGTGCCGTAGAGGAATCCGCAGATTGTGTCGTCGGGGCCCATTTGGGCGGTGGTTAGGAGGGGGAGAGACGCAGATGCTGCGAGGGCGATGGTGGGGGTTGTGAAGCGCATGTTGGGGGGTTGGGGAGTTGGTGGAAGGTGGTGGAAGGGGGGGTTGTGGGAAGGGGGTTTTGGGGAAGATGGTTGTGTGGACTGTGAGAGGTGGGATACGGCGGTTCTTCATGGGCATTTATGTGGTGACGGGAATTTGCTGGATCAGTGGTAGAGATAAAGATGCACTCGTTGAGGAAGTTTTGGTACCATGGATGCGCCATTCCGTCTTCTTTCCTTCCGTATGGCAAGGATGGATATCCGTGGGTGTTCCTCGGATGGAGATGGAAGTCTGCATCGTCTACGCTTCTGGAATGAACATGTGCGATGGAAGCCGAATGACCTTTCCGTGTGACGCTAGCATGATTGACCGGACGGAAAAAGGTTTAGCAAACGGCATGATAGTCCCCAGTACCGATGATGTCGGGATCTTGCATATGTCGTGGACTCAGATGACTTGTCATGGTTTCCTAATCTGTCGAAATCTTCGCGGGCAATGTCTGTTGCTTTCCGTTTGACCCTTGACCTCTATGGGTAGGTCTTTCTTCTTTCCTTGTTGCTTACCGAGGTATTGATCATGTGCGGCTTTGTTCAAGATAGTCGAGCAGCAAACATACCTATGTGCAAGAGTCGCACTTGAGGCTTAGGGGTTAGCGAATGAGGTAGAAGGTAGGCCATGCTATTAATGGATGCGTTCAATGAGGAGGGGAAGACGTCTGTAGGTGTAGTCGAAATTTCCTTTGTTCCATCAAGAAACATCATCAAGCCAGTCCTGAACTTGCACCCCTTCATCTACCCCAAGATCCCTCATCCAAAGCCACGCTTCAAGGTCATGCCACCAAGGTCCAAACGGAACTTCATCGAGGTTCGTGAGCCCCTGCATCGATACACCACTAAATCTATAAACCGTAGGATCATGGCGCAGCCGCCGGTGTTCTCTCACGTATCGACTTTCCCTACCCATGAAAGTCGTGCGAACAGGCACCAGTCTATCTGCAAACACTCTAGCCCTAGCGAAATCACCCCTCGCTTTCGTGATCTGGAAAGCGAGGTAGTATGCATGAGCCAGGCCGACTGGATTCGGGCTATGGTCGTGTCGCTTCCACAGCTGGACCATTTTCTCGATGAGGCAGAGCATTTGCCCAGGTGATTTGTTGATGCCGCGCGGCCCGAGACCAGCTTCGTCTGAGATGATGTTGTCTATTTCGTTAATACGGTTCAGGATCAAGTCGCTCTCGATGGACTGCTGAGATGGTAACGAGCAGAGTTGACATTGACAGGTGAAATGAAACCGCCTCTGGAGCTCCTCTTGTCGCTCGTTCCGATCGAAGGCGCCTCCTAGGTAGGATATCGTAATTTCTTCTCCCTTGGAGATATCTCGTATGGCATGTATTGTCAGCCGGTTGCAATCATCGTGCCAGCAGTGAGCAGCATTGTTGTCGCACGCGTGGTTGATGCGGCATGCTGTGGAGAAGATACCACTGAGTTCTAACTTTGACCCGATGGGTAGAGCGTTTGTGTATAGAATACCCACCCATTGTGCCAAATGGTCGTTGAATGGGTGGATATTGCTCATGGAAAGGAACTCGCCTCTTTCATGTTGGTTCAAAGACGTGACTCGATTTGCTAGTTCTGACTCAACTGGGTCTCCTACCGCGAAGATGGGTTTCTCGGATATGATCCTTGTACCTTTGGGGATATCTCTAGTTGCGATAAGGCCTTTACCTTTTCCAGGCACATCTTGGATGACGTAAATGGCTGGCGTTGCTGAAGCATGTATGTTACCGATGCGTGCTTGCCGTGAGGGATGCATCCTGTTCTGGCTGCAAGTGAAACTTTGGTATGATTGACGCCTTGTAATTTGCTGGACGGTTCGTAGAACGCTGTGAGGATTGAATGTCTATATAGATAAGTAGCGCAGGTCACGCTCAGGGTGTCATGCTGGAACCCGCAATTCATCGGGGACAGACGGTTGTTTGCTGGTAACACATGAGGCCCTGTCTTGGGTAGGAGTGAATCTTTGCTACCCGCAATGTCGCAAACAAGAGCTTCCATTCTGTGCAATAACAGCCGTTGAAAGAGAGCAGTCAGCGTAATTGTGTGGGTGGCCAGTCCGGTGGATGGCTGGAGTATCGCCCTGCGTGAGCTGATATGAACTTGCTGCTATCCGCTGTGCAGTCTCGATGCGCGCCGAGGTTGATCATTATTTCTTCTAGAAAACAACACTTCGACTGTCTGCTGAGACGCTTGAAGACGTGCAAATCACGGACGTTGTTGAGATGGGAGTTCCTCGGCTGACGTTCAAATACCGTAAGCCAACACTCCGCAATCGGACCAGAGGAGCTTTGCCGATGATCTTCAGCTGATCGTTTCGAGATTGCGACATCTATCGTCGGGGCAGAACTGATTAAGGCGATGAAGCATGAGTTGACGGCCGCGGCTTTGCATGTGGTTCGTAATAACTGAGGCTTGCTCGGAAGTGGGTTTGGAGCGTTGTGGGGAACGATCGCCTTCCCTGCCAGCAGCTTGGCGCCCGCGCTAGTGGCATTAACGTGTCTCGCGCGCGTCCGGCTTGCTTGATCAACACTCCCCGCGTCTCCTCATAGCATGCATCATCAGCTAGCCGCCCAAATCTGGTCTGGGTCAACAGCGAGCTCACCGGAACCATGACGAGCGACAGTCGAGACATGCGCCCACGTGTGCCGCACCCCGCATTACTTCTACCCCTCCTGGCACCATAGCTCCATAGCTAGCTCTGGGCGATACCGGGGTTATGCGTTGCTATATGTGTAGAGCGCGCCGTCGGCATGCTTGCGCACCATTTCTGCCCTCCTCTGCCTCTTTTGATCCAATTCCTTTCCTCTGTCAAGTACCGGCATTCGTCGCGTTGTAACGAGTCATTGCACGCCCAAAACCACCATGTCTGACTGGTCTGATCTTACCGCGGCTCTCAAAGGAAGCTTGGACAAGCTTTCCAAGCTTCTCCAATCCGATGCACAGCTCAAAGCCTTTACGACTTCGAATGCCATTGACAAGGACGTGACTTTCGGCATCAAGTCAAGCGGTTCTGACAACACCCTTCTTGTCACAGTCAACAACGGCAGCGCAAAAGCCAGCACCGGCTCTTCGAAAGATGCCCTGTTCACGCTCTCTGCTCTACCTGAGCAATGGGAACAGCACTTCAAGGCAGTCCCGGCGATGCCGTACCAGAGCTACTGGGGAATGTTTGGCATGAACATCAAGCAGAAAGGCATTGAGGTCCTGGGCGATCAGACAGCCTTTGCACAGTGGACACATGTCTGGAGGCGCGTCCTCGAACTCACACACGACGCGCATTGTGGCCCGATGAAGGAGGACGAGCAAGCCGAACCAGAGCGCGACTTCCTTACTGGAAAGTACCTGTACCTCGACGCTCCAGTATGGGGTAGGTGCAAAACCTTCTACGAATACTCTGGTGAAGGAAAGCAACCCATCGTCTTTCTGCATACCGCTGGCAGCGATAGCCGGCAATACCACGGTGTCATGAACGACGCGAAGATGCGCAAGAAGTGCATAATGTACGCATTCGACTTGCCAGGACATGGACGCAGCTTCCCTTCGAAGAACTACTCCCCGGGCGCGCATACAAACACCGAAGATAGCTACGTGGGCATCATTACGGCTTTCGTAAAGGCCCTGGGTCTACGAAGACCGATCATTTGCGGCGCAAGCATGGCCGGTCAAGTTTGTCTGGCGGTCGCGATCCGCCATAGGGAGGTTGGCGCTGCAGGTGTCATTCCGCTGCAAGGGTATGTGTGGCATTGGGGTTAAAGTAGCGATGCTAACGATTGTAGTTCTGAGTACCTCAACATGGAGCGACAATGGCATGATCGCTCTCCAGTAGTGAACCAGTCGCTATTCAACCCTGAATGGATCTATGGCGTACGTCAAACAGGTCAGCCAGCAAGAGAGCGTTGCTGATATGCAGTAGATGATGTCTCCAACCACGCCCCACGTAAACAAGCAGCTCATATGGCACACATACAGCGCGCAAGCCTACGGCGTAAGCCCACTCCCACTCCCAAAACCTCACACCACCCTCTTCTAACCCCTCCCCAGATCTTCCACGGCGACCTCGACTTCTACTTCGGAGGTTGGGACGGACGATCCCGCGTAGCCTCGATCGATACCCAGAACTGCCCCGTATACATGTTGACCGGCGAGTACGATTGGTCCAACACCCCAGAGATGGGCCAGAAGACGGCGGACAAGATACCCGGAGCGATGCACAAGGCGATGCCGGATCTCGGTCATTTCCCAGCGACGGAAAATCCGGCGAAGTTTGTGCCGCATCTTATTGAGGCGGTTGATCATATATTGAAGATTAGGTCGGATAATTTGAGTACCATGCGGTTGGGTGATGGTACGGATTAGATGGATGTTGTTGTGAGGATGGATGGATGGCAGCGATAATGCATTGTTTATGGGCGAATATATCGAGTTCTTATGCTGGTTTAATTAACCTCTTATCGTTTGACTTAGAATGTGCGAAAGACAAGAGGATAGTATGCTCATGCGTTGATTACATGAATAGAGAGACGCAATCGACACCCGTATCGCGCATGCACACCTGCTTTCCCATTCAAAAAAGGGTATCGTACTCAAATTATCCGTCCCAAACCCATGCAGAACAGAACCTCCCAGTACCAAAAGAACCATACTCCAACGCCTATATTACAACCCGCAAACCCAAACACCCTCCCCTCTCATCCCCATCCCCATCCTCATCCACGTTTACCTAATCTTATCAACCCTCTTCTTCGCAATCCTCACCTTCCCATCCACCCTCTCCACATCCTCCTCAAACAAGCCCAACATGGCATTCTGCTCCACAATCTCCGTATTAATCTGCACGCCCATCTCCTTCATCCTGCGTACCACCGTCGTCAAATCCACAAGATCTTCGTCCTGTTCTTGGATGATCTGTTGTTGCAGCTGTAGCACGCCGTCATTGTCTAACTCGCGGGTTTTGTCTGTTTCGGCGGCGGGCGGGCCGCCGAGGACACGACGGCTGCTGGAGGATTTGGTATTGGATGTGTTTCTGGAGGAGAAGAGTCCGGCTTTTTGGCTTTCGGTGACGGCGGCGCTGGAGGAGGTAGAGGGTGTTGACGACGTGCCCGAGCCGGAGATTGCGGCTTTGACGGCCATGCTGTTGAGGACGGAGTCGAGGCCGTCGCGTTCCTTGCGCAGACCGCTTATCATGTCTTTTCTTCGTCGGATCTCGCCGTCGCCTAATTTCTCGGCGGACCAGTCGTCGGAGGTTTTGCTGTTGGAGCCGCCGAGACGGCTTAGGCCTTCTTCGAGGGCGGAAATGAGAGTACCGGCTCTAACGAGGCTTTTCTTCGCGTTGGCCGCGGCTTCGTGTTGGGCCGTTGCAGCGGTAGCTTGTTCGCGTTTCGTCAACCACCTCCTTGCATCTTGCAAGTTGGATTTAAGCTCCGAGTGCTTGTCCAGCCAATCCGAACTATCCCTCACTCTATCCTTGCCGAATTGGCTGCCGGGGAAACCAGCCGCTTTCTTCCCGTTCGCGCCATCCTTCTCTCCTAGTTCGAGAAACTGCTTGTAGGCTTTGGAGACGCGCCACCGCCCGTCTTCTGCGCTTTCTATCGCGCGGAGGTAGGCCTCTAGCCCGACTCGCCGCTTCTCGATGGCTTCGGGCGTGGATGTCGTGGTGCCTAGGCCTAGGAAGCCGCCGAGCCAGGATTTTGGGGGGAGGGGCGCTGGTGGTGCGGCGCTGACTTCTGAGCGGAGCGTTGAGTCGAGGGCGGAGAAGTCGGAGTAGCGCTTTTGGAGGGTGGTTGCGGCGCGTGGGAAGGGGTGTTCGATTTTGATGGTGTAGGAGGTGTAGGCTTTGCCGTTTTCGGGTGTTTGTTCTTGGGTCGTCGGTATCGAGATCTTGAGAGGCGCCATGCTTGCGATCTATGCGATAGAAGTTATAGGAAGTAAAGCTGGTGTTGGGGTGATTCGGCGGCAGGCGGCCGTCTTGTGTTAGGCCGATGCCTGGCGCGGTCGCGTGCACTGTATTCGCGGCAATAGCGTCGTTTTGCTGGCCCAAGCTGAGTGTATGCGCGTGATGTCTTTGGGTTTATTGATTTATTGATTATGGGAGTGAGACGCGTTGAATGCCAAAAGCAAAAGAGCGACGCTGCAGCGAGATCCAGGGTCCATGCCTTGGTTGACGTCGTTGCTGCAGCTGCGGCACGCTAGCGCCACGTGCGTCACTAGAGCCTGACGTCGTGAGGTTTGCGAAACTCCATGTCTTCTATCAACAACATCCTACCGACGTTACAACCGCCATCTCATCCAACAACGGATGACCACAATGACGCGCCATCGAAGCAGCTATTGGTAATGCAATTCTATATCTGCAATGCCGTTACGCATCGCGACCTGGATGCCGGCTCGACCCATCCGCCCTACATGCTCAGCATTACGGCATCTTGTTCGGTTTGCGCATAGGACCGGCTGCTATTTCCAGGAGTCGCCAAAGTGTTAGATATATGCGGATGTTGCGACCATTTTCAGAAACATTCGAAATCCAGTTGCTGTCGTTCTGTCGAACAGTTTGCGTGCAAATGCAGATCGTGCGTCTTAAGATCTCGACTCCAGCATGCACAGCTCACTATAGCAGCTATTTGGTCTCATATGCTTTCTTTGCTCAAGCTAACCGCGCATCGCAGTATCTCAATATTTGTAGTCTGTTAGCATTTTCTTCTCAGATATGCGCATACTGCCGCCATACACACACTCAAGCCGTGTCCCTCGACTCCGGCATCCACGGCTCAGCTATTCAGTCTTACCTCTCGATTTGTTCTCTCGCCCACTACATTGAACACCGAAATGGTGCCCTAGTCTCACAGGTTCTCTGTTCTAGTTCCGGTGCCGTCTCTTCAGGGCGCAACGTCATCATAATTCACTGCACACCCGTCACTTCATATTTTCTCTACTCTTCGGATTTTGCGACCCATATCTACGGCTCGACATGACTTTGATCTTCTTTCATACAGCTTGCCTGCAAAATGTTTGACTGCGACGCTCTCGTGGTGCCTTCTCTCCAGAGCGCAGCGTCGTCAAAAGTCACTGCATAGTCGTCATCTCATCTCTTCCCCGTTCTTCTCCGCGGGCTTCAAGGCCCATCTATACGGCTCCAAATCACCTTCTGTCTCTTCAAAAGGAGCTTCCATTTAACGTGTCGACGCAATACACTGCATCGCGGGCATTTGGCGTGACGCATCACGGGCGTCCTGTTCAGCCAGTAGAGGCTAGGCTTCCCGTATATGACCTGAAATTACCGCCGACGCCCTCTAGCCTCGTAATTCTATCAGTAATGCGTTACAAGGTGGTCCGAGCCATCGCTGTGGGTCGAGTGTCTCGTAGATAGAGGAGGTATCAGTGAATAACTGGACGTGTTGCGGTCGGACGCTTTCCCTGAAGCGAGAGGGCACCCCACCACATTTTGGACTGAGGCCACTGATCGCACGCGACTTCCTCCTCTTTTCTTCTCATCGAAAGTAGACGGTGCTTCAGAGCGACATCGACGACGGTACATTATGTCGGACCTTTATTTCCCCCCGGAGTTGGTCAACAACACCATCAGCGACTTCATGTACACCTACGGGTTCGCAGAGGCGAGTCTGCTTCGCGGAGTCAGCAGTAAGTGCTCATCTGGCGGGGCATGTATGCATATCGCCCAGAGTCTCCTCCAGTCCCCAGGCGACGCAGAGACAAGGATGATATAAGCGGCCAAACTGACAACGCTTCTCCAGGGACCTGGAAGGCCGCCATCGACGCCCGCATTGCACAACTGCCAATCGAGGCCTTTGTCCCCCTGACCAACGCTACCCGCGCCATACTCAAGAGCGTCCGCGTACCCCATCTCGCTAATCGGGCATGCGAGGACGGGCGTGTACTCACCGGCGAGCGCGACACCCTTCCCAAGTACATCAAGTTATGGGCAGGCTGGCTCATTAGTACTGACGTAGTGAGCGCGGGAGAAGAGTATGCGACCGCGCTCATGCTCAGCAAGCAGTTGCATATCGCGTGCAAGTCTGCTTGGGAGATGGCGAGTTACAGGAAGTCGAGCAAGACATTTCAACGTGTGTTGCCATACTTCACCGACAACGGCGCGGGAGTTAAGCTTGCTGTTATAGCGGCAGTTGGTAACCTCGATGCCCTCATATCTACTGTCAACTGGTACGGCTCCGATCGGCTCTGGGACGTCTCATACACCTTTGGGTCTGCGCTCGCTGCAGCCGCAGGTGGTGGTCACCGCAACGTCGTCGAATACCTCTTGGCTTACTTCGCGACGAACTACCGTACCCATCCCTTGGAGCAGTATGAGGCAGCCTTTAGGGGCGCCATCGCTGCAACCCTGCGTCATGGTAATGGAGACATGTCCATGCGGCTCCTCCACGTATATCACCGATACCTCCCCGCGGTCCCAAAGCTCTTGCTTAATAGTTGGATTGCTATGGCGGCCAAACATCCGGACGACCGCGTCTCCGTAACGCTGCTGCACCTTCGCACTGAGCCCGGCCTCCGCGAGCGTTTCGCAAACTTCAAGCTCATCTGTAAGACCAACAGCAAGCCCGTGGTCGATGGTTTCCTCAGGCAACGTTCCATGAATCTCAACCAAGGATACCTCGAGAAGAAGGTCGCTTTCCGGTGTCTTCTTTCCGTTGCCGTGGGTGTGGGCCATCCTTATCCGGTCAAGGCACTCCTCCACCACGGAGCACACGCGGATGGGGTACCGACTTGTCGGCCTTGCGATCTTCCTGTCTGGCTCGCCGTCCAGGGTAATAGCCTCGAGATCGTTGCCGCGCTCTGTTCATATGGCGCTGATATCGAATCCATCGGCCAGTTGTGGAACGACAGCGATGACCAGTTCAAGGAGGAGCGCGGCGCCATTGTGATGCATCTCAACCTGGTACAACAACAGCGTATCGCTCAATGGGACGCTGCCATGGGCGGTCCCCAGCAGTCGTAGGTTGTGGTAGCGCGGCGAGGGGGCTGCCGAGGAGGTTGCCAGCTACACGCCAGCCTTGGATCGCGAAGAGCGGCGCGTAGGGGCAACGTCGGCCCCAACGTCCGTGCTTGACCGGTGCACGGATTGGCGCCACGACTACAAACCTCAGCTCGCACCTTCACTCCTGTGGCTGGGAGGCCTCCTTCCACCACGTCACTGCCCAGGTCCCCCGAGAAACGATTGAGAACAGAGCATGAGTGTCACGTAGGCGAGATCCCGGGTCTTCATCAGTGAGGGCTGAGGATACTCGAGCTTATGATTGGGAGATGTTTCGAAGACGTCCGTGAACGCATGAGAATAATGGAGTACAGGGCCAAGTAGGGTCTTTGTTTATGGTAGAATTGTTTTCTTCAAGCTCAAGTCTCAGATCGGATGGCCATTACCAATTCATCAAACTATAAACTTCAGTCCCGAAACCTCTTCGTGCGCACCCATTGCAACTCGTTCTTTCCTCTAGCCCCTGATTTGAGACCTCATTCTACATTCCGAATTACTGTTCATCGGTGACTTTCGCTACATCAAAGCTACCGCAATCATACCGTATACCAAAGTACCATGTCAATGACCTGCCCGAAGGACGAGACCGCAGTCCGAGTCAAAGGCGCATTCTATTCTTTCAATGACTCTCGCTTTGCCTCATCTTACTGTGACCAACCGTAAGTTCTCCAGGCACGTCAAGTACGGAAAGAGGTCTCCAAGGGGCCAACACGGGCTGGAAAAGTCCTCAGGGGCCTTTCGTCTCATCTCATCTTAGTGTGGACCAGAACACGCTCTGAATGTGAGAGACACGGTAGTAATGGCAGGATATGTCCAGTAAAGTTCAATCGAATATATCCCAAAACTCTTACGAATGAGAGATGCCGAGTTCAAGTGAGTATTCAGAATGAACAGTCACTGTGCCGGGCGTTTGCGATCTACTAGTCATCTCACCAGCCCGTCCGGGAAAAACATTGCGCAATGGAGGATGACTTATTGCGCAATGCAGGATGAAATATTGCGCAATGAGTGACAATTTCTAGTCCAACTCCACTTTCAGTGTCTCTTATCCGACGCGCCCAGGCCAGCACACAAATATAAAATATCTGTCCGGACCCGACGCACATCACTTCTACCTCTACCTCGAATTCGACATCCCAGCCGCAGAGAACGTTACAAACATGGTTGATTTACTCGACCTACCGACAGAGATCGTCCAGCGCGTCTTCAACACACTAGCCAGAAAGCATGGTATACCAGCAGCGTGGTTGGCTCGAGGAACCTGCAGTAAGTACCCAACAAGACAACACCCGCACACGTGACACCCAAAACTGACAGACTGCGACATTAGCCTCGTTTCGCGATTACATCACGTACGACATCCTCGCCAACCCAGCGCTTCACGCCTACCTCAAGACGCCTGCCGGTCGCAAGATCCTCAAGGAGTACCTCGCCGACTTCCTCTTCGTGCGAAGCAAGAAGCTCAACGGCTTCGCACGCAGCCATGTGACGGACTTTATCCGCGCTATTCTGCGTGCGATGAGCCGATGGATCGCCAACGACACTGAAGAGGCTGCACTCAGGAGAGCGCTGTGTGAGCTATTCGTTCGCAACCACAGCGACGCGTTCAGATGCGTTACTACTGACTTCAACAAATTGGGATACTACATGCCGAACACCATCCGGATCACTGATGCTGCGCTGATTGCTGCAGCCGCCGCAACCGGAAAGCTCGACGCGTTGAAGCACTTCGTCGGCGCTAATAAGTGTCTGCTGTGGTCGCAGTCACTGGCTTTTGGTTACCCACTTGACGCCGCGGTGTATGCGAGACAGGATGTTGTCACCAAGTCGATCGTGAAGCAGGCAGTCACCAATCAGAACCGTGACATCGCTGGATACCAATACAGCGAGCATATATCCTTCCGCCAAGCCATCTGCACTACCATCGAACTGGAAGATCACCTTAAGACCAACTATCTCCTGGCAAAGTACATCACCGCATTCAGTTCCGCAACCGAAGCCTGCATGAAAGCCTGGCTGAACAAAGCCATCCAGACCAGCAACGAAGAAATCCTCAAGCTTCTTCTTGCTTTGCCTTCGCAAACCGGTCCGTCAACCATCTACGCCGCTTTCGAAACAGCGTGTCGTCTTTCAAAGCCAGAACTCCTCCATCTACTCTTCGGTCCTCAGATCGGTCAGACCACCCTAGCCATCAACCAAGTCCAAGGCTCCACATACGCCCTCCTCACCGCCGTCAACGCATGCACAACACCAGCCGCTGGCACCTTCATCAAGGCGCTGTTGAACCTAGGCGCCGATCCCAACGGTCCCGTGTATCTAGCCGGTCTCGAGCGGCCTCTTCGAGCAGCGATGCGTTATGACCGCAGCATCGCTTGTCTGGTCTTACTTGAAGCTGGTGCTAATCCGTATTTGGTCACACCTGGAAGTTTGGCGTGGGTTGAGAGTGTGAAGATGAGGTACCAGGAGGATACGTGGGCGGGAAGGATGTTCAGGGATGCGCTTGAGGTTTGCGAGGTGCCTGCGGTGGCTAGGGATGAGGACTTTCTTGTTGAGGTGGATTAGGCGGATGGGGACGTGGAGGGAGATGGGGGTGATGGGGTGGAGGTGGGGGGTAGCTAGGAGGATATGTTGGGTTGGTGGTATGGAGAAGCTTTGGTGAGGGAGGGGAGTAGACTGCAGGGCCTCACGCCTTTGATGTGATTGACTAGGCAGGAAGATGGAGATAACGCTGGTAGGAGATATCAGGAGGTCGTCATCTGATCTTTCGGATGAGCCAGGCACTCATTTGGGTGAGCGGAGAGGTAGCTCGCTCAGTATGAACAGAATGCGGCATCATTGAGTAGGCTGTCGCATAGGCGTTGCATCTTCCCAAAGCTTCGGCCCCGGGATCTTGTACCCATCGATCTTCCGATGCACATCCACTAGTATGCCTTCATCTGTCATACCGTACAAATCTTTGCCCAAAATACCACCAGCCAGCTTCTTCCCCTCCTCATCTTTTCTCCCCACAACGCGTAGATTCACACACTGCGGATACGCCTGCGCGCCATCCAGTTTCTCCGCAACATGCAGCGCGATAATCTCATGCCGCAGCACATAGTATCCTTCCGAGAGTCTTTCCGGTATTTGTACCACCCAAGAATACTCATTCGCAATAAGCACATCCGCGGCCCACGTCCCACCAAGGTCCAATGTATCCCAGCCCGTACTATTCAACCATCCCAGTTCGTCAATCTTGACCCAAGCCAGATCCTCACTTTTTCTGCCCGTGCAGCTGCCCTCACAGTCCGCCAGATACGTCATAACGGGCCCAACGTGCGATACGGGCCATTCGTTCCATTGCAGCTTTAGCTCGTCGCCGGCTGTGGTGTTGATGTGGAGAGCGCCTGGGATGGCGTTGTAGTGGCAAGCGATGTTGGAGGTGTTGAACTGCTCAGGCGGGATGTAGATGTTGCCGAGATTTGACGCGGACCATGCCGCAAGTGGATGCGGCGGTATGAGATTGTCCGAAGACGCGGGATCCCAGCCTGCGTAGACTGCTCCGCTCGATGTTGTGATTTGGGTTATTCGGCCGTGGGCTTGGACGGCGGTGGTGAGGAAGGCTGGTATTGCGATGATGGAGAGATGCATCTCTGCGCGATGGAACGGGCTGATGCCAGACTTCAGACCGCCTCAGAACGGCACGCGATGAGCACATTATGGCCATCTTGTAGTGGTCGACCACCGACCGGGATATTGGGCCTGTGATCCCCTTCGTAATCGTCGTTTACCCATACACACCTGGTAATTACCCCAGATTTCGTGATGTTGTACCTCATATCGATATGCACCCGTGATTGGCCAAGCTCTTCGGTAGCTTTGAGGAACTTACTCTAGACCTGACGCCTCTACCAAGATTACGTCGCGAGTACTACAGGAGGCATCCCGACATGGTCAGTTATCCGCCAGGAGCCGCGTGAACGGCCTCGGTTGCTGTACCCTTGGCTTGTGTTGGGGCTCTTAGCGTTCAGTCGTGAACGCGTCGGTACCTGGCTTCCCTTCGTCTTCTGCCGTGGGTTAATGTGCTAAGAAGGCCCTTTCATCTGCGTACGATCCGAGAAGGTGCCGTCTAGCAGGTACATGCTGACGATGGTTACGTTGATCGGATGTCCGGGTGCACATGGTAGCGATAGCCCAAGGGTGTGTCGCTTTTGGCGATAGTTGTGAGAATGCGAGAATGGCTCATGTGTTGGAGTCGCAAGGTACGGCGCATATCATAAGTGTTGCTCGTATGCAGGCGTTGCCTTTTGTGAGTATTGCAAGTGTGTGAGATGCGGGACGAAAGGTCCACGGATGTCAAATGACGCACGAGGCGATGACTGCCCAGCTGTGGACCCTGGCGTCGATCGCACCCAGATGCGCCCTAGCGCCCGCCAAGCGAGATCATCGGGAGAAAGGCCAACGAACCGCCGCTCCTCTACCCCACAAACAAGACGACGGAGCGACCATCAAGACCCCGCATGCTCCAAACAGGGCCGTTGAAGGTTGGAGTACTAACAGCTCGAGCCATGACGTCTAGCGCGTGTTTCTTGACTGTGCCTGGCCAGCCGTTGTTAAGAGGGCGTATTGGGCCGGAGGAACAGGGCGTACATAAGGCGACCAGAGACCAGAAAAGAAGTAATCGTGACAAGCTATCGATTGGAAGCACGGGCCGACGACTGTGATTCATCCGTAATAACAGGTCTTTCTTGTAACTTCAATCACTGCGATTGCACTGCGATTGAACTGCGAATTGTTCCAGTCACATACCGCGCGCGTAAAAGCAACGAATCACACGCAAAGTCATTGGACACTCTTGTGGATCATCAAGTAAGTGAAGGAACCTAATCCGTGAAGTTTACATCCATGCGAGATCTATCAATTAACTCATGCAGAGTTGCTATGGTCGCGATTACGGTATTGGGGTCAGCGGCCCTGGTAGCTACAGTCCTGGCTTACCCTCAAAGTTCCACGACGTATTCACCTCCGCCGACTGATGATCTCTCATCGCCATGCGAAGAAGCAGCCTCAAGACTCTATCTAGAGGACGGACCTCAGAAGAACTACCTCTATTCTGATTGTCACACTAGCGCCCATGTCATCGTTACAAGTCCCAGGCCTGATAGCAACACCAGTGTTGTCAAGCCTCGACTTATCGTGGCATGGCCTGCTGGTAACAGCGGCGCTATGGCGTATTTCGCGCCTGAGAGCGGTCAAGGCAGTCTGAACATCAGTGTGGAGGAGTCCGGAAACGGAGAAACAGTGCAGCCACTGAATGCTTCGGATCGTGTTGGAGTGTCAGCATCGATCAAATTCAACACTACTGCTAGATTGACGCAACCTATTCTTGGCAGTATACGGGCTATTCGCGACCAGACCGAAGGCTCAGGCGTTAGTCAAGACTTCCAGAACAATTTCGGTTTTGCGATCAACGAAGACGGGAGCGCCTCCATCAACCGTACCTGGTTTGACGGTGTGACTACCACGACGCTGACGTTCTCGCCGCTGAATGGCGCTCAAGCCATTATGCTGAATCGCGAGGCAAATTGGACTTTGACATTCGGCGAAGGTAGCTACCGCTTTGAAGCTTCTCACAACTATCCGCAACTGGAGCAGCTCAGTCCTCAAGAAGTTCTCAACGAGGCGTCTTCCGGCTTGATTGCAGAGAACCCGGACCAAACCACCTCTTTGTCATTCCTCTCATACTCGAACAAGCTACTGGCTGGCACATGGCGCTTCCTCACCTACTTCGGTCGAGACAGTATGCTCTCGCTGCTGTTGATGCAACCCGTTCTTAGCGAAGCGGCCATCGAAGCCGTCATCGGAGCTGTTCTTGAGCGAGTCAACCGCACTGATGGTACCGTGTGTCATGAGGAGGTCCTCGGCGACTACGCGACGTGGCTCAACAGGAAGAAGGGAATCAACTCCAGCGCACCTGGCTGTGACTATAAGATGATCGACACAGACTTCATGCTTCCAATTTCCATGAACAGCTACTTCGTAGATACAGATGCCGGAAAGAATCGTTCGGACGCTTTCTTCAGCAAGACCGCAACATTCCTAGTCGAGAACGACGGACTGGCGTATTCTGAGCTGGCCCAGTTCACCGCCGAAAAGATCATGCGCATTGCCGCACCATTTGCGCAAACTCAAGTAAAAGAGAATCTTATCCACCTCAACGAAGGCGAGATAGTCGGCGAGTGGCGCGACTCTAGTAATGGCCTTGGAGGAGGTCGCATCCCGTACAATGTCAATACCGCGCTTGTACCTGCAGGACTTCGGGCTATCGCAAGTCTGAGTCGTGCGGGCTTCTTCTCAGACCATCCGGACTGGTGCGAAGAGGCCGATAAGTACGCCCAGATTTGGGAGGATGAGACGTTACGCTTCTTCGAAGTCACCGTCCCGCAGGCCGACGCCAAATCCCTTGTTGAGGACTACGTCTCGAACGCCAACCTTACCCTTCCAACAAACGTCGACAAGATCACAAGTGATGTCACATACTATGGCGTCGCCCTTGACGGCGAAGTCGGTGCACCCATTGTGCCCGTCATCAATAGCGATGACTGCTTCCGCCACTTCCTCCTCGACACCACGAACCAAACCCAGCTGACGGCATACATCAGCCAGACCGCCGATCACATCCTTCAACCTTTCCCGGTTGGTCTATCGAGCGACATTGGACTATTCGTTGCGAACCCTGCATACGCCGGAAATGTGACCTTCGAAGCAGGTTTCTCAACGGACGACTACCACGGCACTGTAATATGGAGCTGGCAGCTTGCCATGATGGGCGCTGGACTTTCGCGACAGCTTGGTCGCTGCGATAAGCAGGGTGCGCCTGGTAAGTCGATATCCTGATGTATTCTCACGTTTCTCCATCATGTGATTGCTAACTCAGCATCGTAGATTTCTGCACAGACTCCACAGTCCATGACAAAGTCCTCGCCGCATACAACGGCCTTTGGAATACAATTGACGCCAATCGCGACCAGCTCAGCCATGAGGTGTGGAGTTGGAAATACGACAACGGCTATCAGATTGAGCAGCTGGGCTCGTTGACCGCGACTGAGAGTAACATTCGCCAGCTTTGGAGTTTGACCTTCTTGGCAGTCAAGAGGGAGAGTTTTGGAAGCGCGTAGAGATGATCGAGTTGCGGTAATTGGGGGGTGAATGCAAGACAATGAAAATAGGCAAGTATTGCGCCAGAAGCGACCCTGCTAGACACGCTTACACAGTGGGCACGAGGCGTAGCAACTTCGAGTGAAGAACAAATAAGGCTACTGATCCCGATTACAAACAGGTCTCATCGCATGAATTCCCATCTTCGGTATTTTGCGGCGAATTAGAATGCATGAGATGAGTGCCCAGATGATGCCGGTCAGCACGTGTGGCTTCGGATGAAACTCGCATCAACTCGCGATTCGCTCGCTTTGACGTCATCGCTTCCAAGCCACCGCAACAGATCATCCAATCCTCGAAAACGCCGTATACACCGTGCTACTTTAAGTGGGATGACCAGTTCAACTATCTGCGTTTGAGTTCTTCAGCCTGGGCAATGGGGCGCATCTTGCATCTACGGGGTCAAATAGTTCACCATCATTCTCGCCGTCCGGAGGCGGACCAAAATCTGTCCATGTGGCAAGACGCATTCGGGCCATTATGCGATGGAGTTAAAAGATGAAAGTGGAGATAAACCAAGAAAAGCAGATGCTAACATGTGTTACCAGATGCCTTCCACAAACCGTAGTATTTATATAGCAAAGGAGGGCTTTCGACAACGTCCAAATCAACAGCTAATCATCAAAGACTTATTTCATCAACATCCGTTGCCTTCGACTAAGCCGAAAATCACCTTATCAAATCCGGTCCCCTTCCCCAAACAACCATCATTCCAACAATGGCCCAATACGCCGAGCTTCACAAGATCGCGAATCTTCGTGGCGCAGGCGACGCTCGTCCTACAGCTCTCCAAGTCATTCGCGACGAGGGTCTGACTGGCAAATTGACCGACAAAGTTTTCCTCATCACAGGAGTGTCTTCCGGCCTAGGCATCGAGACTCTCCGCTCGCTGCACACTACCGGCGCCCACGTTATCGGAACCGTGCGCAACATACCAAAAGGCCAAGCTGTAGTCGACAAGATCCTCGCAGAGAAACACGATGGAGGTGGGAAAATTGGCCTGATAGAGATGGAACTGGACAGCTTCGACAGCATCCGCAAGGCCGCCAAAGAGATTCTCGCAAAGACCGGCGGAAAGCTCAACGCCATCATCGGCAACGCAGGCGTGATGGCCACACCCTACGGCAAAACCAAAGACGGCTACGAAACCCAATTCGGAACCAACCACCTCGGTCACTTCCTCCTATTCCACCTCCTAAAAGACGCCCTCCTCTCATCCGCAACCCCCGAGTACCCCAGCCGCTACGTCAGCCTCTCCAGCATGGCGCACATCTGGTCCACCGTGCACCTCTCCGACCCCAACTACTCTAAGACGCCCTACGAACCATGGAACGCCTACGGCCAAGCCAAAACAGCAAACATCTGGTTCGCAAACTCCATCGAGCGCCACTACTCATCCCGCCATTTACACGCTACATCGGTGCATCCAGGCGGTATCATCGAGGGATCTGGTCTCGGGGTGCATGTCTCCGAAGAGACCAAACAGGCGATGTTTGGTGACCCGGAGATACTGCGGACGTTCAAGAGTGCGGAGCAGGGGGCTGCGACGCAGGTTTATGCTGCGGTGGGTAGGGAGTGGAAGGATAAGGGTGGGAGGTATTTGGCTAGTCTGGCGGAGATGGGGACGAGAGAGGAGGAGGCGAGGAAGGAGGGGATGTATGAGAGTGCTAATGAGGGGTATGCGCCGTGGGCGTATGATGAGGAGGGTGAGGAGAGGTTGTGGGAAGAAAGTTTTGGTATGGTGGGGCTTTCGCGGGAGTGAGGAGGACGATCTCCGGCGTTTGTAGGCCGGGGTCTTGATGTTATCTGCAGGGCGTAAATCTGAGGGGTTAGTTGTACTTGAATCCTTCGCGAATGATCCCGGGTTCCCGTGTGACGCGAAGTTTGCTGCAACGTCACGAATGGGCTACCGCATTCGGAGCGGCGTTGCCTGTTCGCGGATCCAACCTTCTTCCAACTCGCCGCGATTAATCCTGTCTTCAAAGAAACCTGAGTACTCGCGAAGTTTCAGTGGCGGATGATTACCTGTTGTAACCAACACGCACCCATGTTGCGGACCGCATCGCCACCCGTGCACGGCCGCTACCAAATTACCATCCAATGCGCACGTCGTCCCAGCCGTCCTTCAGTCACAAGCCTTCCAGAAGGATGGACTCGCGTCGCCCCGTGATGCTTCCCAGTCTCCTGTATGGCCGCATAATATAAACTTGTGTCACTTGCAGATGGCTTCAACACGATCAGCATCCTTATTCGGCAACGACAGTCATTTTTACGTATACTCAGCTTTCCAAGCAGACTACCAAATACTAACATCTTAACTTCGTGGCTCATATTACCCCCAGATCCGAAGCCAGTAAACCAGACCCGCGCACCAACAGGATGTACGCCCCGCAGGCAATCTTGGCCACGTTCTAACGAGGGCTCAGGTCGTAGTTGCTCTGGATGGCCATACAGGCTATCGTTGGCTCCTGCTCGACCTCGCCACTCGCGACTTTGCGTTCCAACTCCGCCCTTTCCTCGCGGTTCTTTCTCATACTTTCGTCGCGCTCGTTCTTGGTGCCGAAGGTTGGTATCACTCCTGCAGGAGGACTCATCCACTGCCTACGATTGCAGCATCATGTCAGCTAAGACTTCGTCTACTCAATAAGCATACAATGCTGGGCGCGACTTACTCCTGTGGAACCGTTCTACCATCAACCCCGCGAAACCTATCCTCTTTTGCTTGACTCCACGGACCTCTGTCTAACCATGACTTGATCAGTTCCGGCGACATGGGCTTTGCATCGAAGATGTTTGTTTGAGTAACCTGGTCGGGCGGCCCGGGTAGGTATTCGATGACTCTCATCACTCCGTCTCTGCAGATCATGTGGAAGTGATGCGCGTTCTCGCATTCTCGCATAGAGTCGACGAAGATCTCCAGCGGGTCCGTCTTGACCCTACTTTTCGTCGGCTGGCTATTCTCGTCCTTCTCGCCTTCGTGATGACTCGGGTCTGTGGTTGAAACTTCCTCGTTGTTGGGATGGAATCCTTCCTGGCCCTGCGGCTTTGGCGAAGGCGACGAGGCCATCGTTGATTCGTTCTCAGTGAAGAATAGGATTCAGGCGAGTAGCACTGACTTCAGGTTTTTATTAACTGCAGCCTCGGGTAGAGGGTTCAATACAGTGTTGGCTCAGGAAACGTCGTAGCCGCGAGAAGACAACGCAGTGCGCGAAGGTTGAGATGCGGGGCGTACTTATAGACGGCACGCTTAGGCAGTGCTGACCAACAGCATCCTGCATGACGCAGCATCGTAATATCCCAGCCTCACAGTCATGTGAAGGTACCTAGACATGTACATCGAGGCCTTGGAGGAATTGAGAAGAGGTCCAACAGTGGTCTATAAAGCATATACCTCTCGCCGGCAACATGAACATTCTCTCAGCACACTACGGCTTAACACGTTACTACTTACAAGACCTGTTCATCATACAGTGAATTCAATATGAGGTTCTCGATCTTTGTATCCGCGAGTGCAACCTTTCTGCTAGCAGCGGCAGCGACCACGAACGATGCGGTAGGCACCCCAAAGACCACATTCGAATAGCCACATACTTACACTGCGCCTCTAGTCACTTGAAGAAGTACTCACGAACTTCAACGAGGGCGAGTTGATGGACATTGGAGCCGATGGGGTGCTTCGCAGCTTTAACGCAGCACATAACACTGTGGTGGACTATGTGCAGCTCAGTGAGCCTCAAATCGCCGAGCTCCTTGTCAAGATAGGTTCGAAGAGATCCGCCACGCCGGGCGTGTAAGCTTTCCCCTTCGCGATTCTCTCCCGAAGACTATAGTGAACACAACTAATATGATGCTCAGTGACGGACGCACTGTCACGTCCGAAGCTCAGCTGTGGGCCGTTCCGGACGGTATCGTCGCACGCGACCCAGGCGTCGAAACAACCGAGGCAAATGTGCCAGGGGCTTTAACTTTGCACCCAAGGGCGCCTAAATGCGATTCTGGAAGAAGCTGCGCATCCAAAAAGATATGCAACGAAAAGTATCATTGTGCGCGCTGTCTTTTCGACACCGGGTGTGTTGGTGGACCAGGGGGCTGTTCTGGTTCAACCGGGCAGGGTAAGTGCGCGTGGAACTTGTGAGGGCTGGTGCTGAGGACTGTCTCTTCTACCGTTGATTCTGCTTTGGAAATTGTGGCTCATGCCTATCACACTCGTTGTAATCCACTGAAATGAAAGATACTTCCAGGGTATACAGATATCTTGTTTGCGCGATTTCTCATGTGACTGCGTGGATGGTTTGACAAACATTGCACGACTCGACCGAATGAATACTTAAGGCACCACTCTGACTCCAGGCTTCTACTACTTTTCATTGTACACAAGCTACCTATATATCTGCCCTTTTCGCGTCTCTACTTGGATCACAGACTTCTCCCCGGCAACACTTGTCTATACCTAGGTGATTAGTAACTTCAATTTACCCAACCACATCTTCGAAACACACAATCAGCCATGTCGTCTACAGTACTAGTCAGCGACCTTCCTTCCAACTGCGAGTCCTCCTACGCCTTCACCGAGCTACGTTTGCAAGAAGACGAAATCGAAGAAGTGTACACACGAGCGGGAGGAGGCGAGTCCGCCTGGATAGTCTTCAAGGCCCCCGAGCTCGCCGCGATATTCGAAAACGACCACAAAGGCTACCACTTCGGGGCAACCGGCAAGAAGATCGCGACCTCATTCTGGACCGAAGCCATTCCCGAACACGCCACCAATCGCTATTCCGACTTCGTCCTTGCCCGGGGTCACCAAATAGACTCGCGCACCGTTGAGATTACCGGTCTTCCCGCAAAACACACTCTGAGTGACATGAACAAGTTGCTAGAGTCGGTGCGAGACCAGTACCTTGAGGCCACCAAGCAGAACCAACATCTGAACCCAACCGACTATGGTTACTACGAGCCCATCAACATCCTTCAAGTCAAAACACCCGACCCAGGAGTCGGCCTTTTGCAGCTCGCGCAGCCTTGGATGGCAGTCGCCATTGTACAACAGTACGCGGGTACCTATTGGAAGAACGCCACACTTAACGCTCGGTGCGTCCCTGATGAAGAAATGGAGAAACTGCTTGTCAATGAGCCCAGCGCCGGGGACGTATCGCTCTTCGTCCGTGGCGTGAAGGTCGGTACTTCGTCGAAAGAGGTGCGAGAGATTTTCAAGGACTTCCCCGTCACCGACGTCAATGTACTACCAGGCAAGACATTCTGCTTCGTCACCGTCCAGCAAGCGCACGCGAACTCGATTCTCACACGGTTCAAAGATGGCGTCAAGTGGCAAGGTCGCACTATCAAGGTCGACTTATCGGATAAGGACAAGCGGAAGAAGAAGGCTGAGTTTGGTTCCACCATCGCCACACCCACTCCTGCGCCAGCTTTCCTACCGTCTACGGATATCACAGACTTGAAGCTGGAGAACCTCCCGTACGACGTCACAAACTACCAGATCCGTACCATATTCGAGGCCTTCACCGTATACAAAGTCGTCATCATGCAGGGCTATGCTTTTGTGGGTATTCCGACAGGGGCAGTCGGCCGCGCACTTGATATGCTGAACGACACGATGATTGGGGCTAGCTATATCAAGGCCAAGGTTGCTGATCCCCGAAAGAAGTAGGGCTCCAGATCTGGTTCGGTGCTGTGAAGGCGTTAAAGGAGTTTACGAGACGTCGGAAGTGGATCGTTGCGTGTTTTGTATCTGTCAGCTGGTACGTTGATGGGTACTCTGGAAAGTTTAGATGGCTTGTAGGCGCTTGACTGTAGTAAGACTCTAAGGATTGCGATTTCTCTTATTTGATAAGGAGTACCTTTTGCGTATGTGGTGGTTACGTATTTCGGGAGTCATGAGTGGCTCGTCTCGCTCTGCGTCATCGCAGTACCATGGATGGGATGGAAGAACCGAACTTTGGATTGAGTGTGGTAATGAAATACTTCCGAATAATTCACTGCAATGTTGCCCCTTGTGATGGATTTTGCCTGGAGTTACACTGACCGTTCCTTGTATGAGTGTGCTCGAGCTTCTAAAATTCTAGCGTATTGCGTCACAATAACACTTGCTGCTAAGCTGAACACTCGATCAAGCCGAAGACAAAGCTCAACCATGACAGACTACACCTACTACAGTTCATCCGCGTCCAGAGGATTCACCTTTTTGATACCCTACCATGTCCAAGCCGTCTTTGTCAGTACTACGAAGAAACTTCCTTCCGCCGTGCGTCCAGTCTACCGCGAGTATTTTGGCGACATCATGGCATGTCGAGATCGAGCTCGAGACTCCGCCGAGGCGATGCAAACATTCGTGAACGAGAGCTTTCCGCGTATTTCGAAGGACCATAACCGACTAGCGAATTTGATGAATGCGGAGATCGATAAGCAGAGGAAAGGTGTGTTGGTCAAGATGCCAATCACGGGCGATGGGACGGCGGCTGAAGATGATGAGGACGAACCGGAGGCGCAATCGCGAACAAGGGAGCAGGGTGTGGCTAAGTCGGACAAAAAGGTAACACCAGAAGCTGTGTCCGAGGTTTCTGCAGAGGCGACAGTGCGGGAAGAGTCCCCGAAAGCAGCTCCTCTTCCGACCATGGCGAATACGAAGCTTGTTCGGCCAACCCTGGGCCAGAGCCCTGCGACATCGTCGGCGTCTCCACGAGGCGTAGACTACGAACAATCCGAAGTAGACGAAGAAGACAGCGAGATGAGCGTCATATTGCTCGACACATCAGAGCCTTGGGAGGATTCGCTTTGGCCACACGGCGCCTGGATCGATGGGCTAGAAGTTATCGACGCGCTTCCATGGGCGCACCCGAGCCGACCTGAACGCATCACCCCGGACGGCCAATCTCCCCACAACGAGCCAGAACATGCCGCGGCTAATCCTCGTTCCTCTTAATCCCCGCTTTGATGTCCCAGAAACAAGTGACCTGCAGCTTTCCTCGGCCAACACACTCGGGGTTCTCGCAGTGGAAGCGCGAACATCGTTCTCGGTAGCGGAAGTCGATGTTACTGAGGCAGTACATGCATGGCCATAGGTCGACGTAGGGGAAGGTGGCCTTGATCTCGTACGTAGCGTTCCTGCGTTGAGTCAGATTAAAAAGCGTTTAGAAATGACATGTTAGCACTCACCTCCACTTCTGGATGTCTTCTCGCGTTAGGTTGTGCGATGCCGGAGGGTCTTCTTGCCTGAGGGTCGGGGTATCGCTTCGCTTGGCTGTTGAAGCCTCTGCCTTGGTGGGTGCCGGAGCGCTTTGCTCATCGGATTGCCGAAGCTCACTGCTTCTCCGACGATTCTCGCGTCTCAGTCGTTGGGCGTTCATGTCTTGTGGTTGTTGGGTTTCTTGAGCGCTCGGTTTTGGGGTGTTTCCGTATCCGAACAGCGGCATGGTTATCGTCGTGCGATGTGTGCGATAAAGATCGACAAAGTGGAGGTTTATCCGGGGAGTCAAAGGAGTGGTTAGCTGTTCAGCAAACGAGATTTTGTGTGATGAGATTCACTCGCGTAGCGCGTGGCCTTCAACCACGTAACCATGAATTTCGGGATGTGAATATGTGTGGTTGTCGCACGGTTCGAAAAGACATGATGACGCGTACTGTACCAAATATTCCACGACAAGCTGGAGACCAACTGATCTAACAGTGGCTTGACAAAGCGTCTTGGTCACGCGGCGCATCTATCTTTCGTTGATCTTGTGAATTAACAGATGCCGTGTTGCTGAGTATCATTCGCATCTCCATGGAAGGCTGTCCAGTACAGGCTGAGTACGGCAAGGTTGGGTATAGCTGACAAGAACTGGAAACCATTCAGTTGCTTTTCCAGTTGGGAAGATGGCTTCTGCACGTGAAGCCAGGCATCTACTGTGAGCGTTGTCTTGATACAAGCGACGTATGCGTCAATGACGATCATCGCGGTGCGCGTGGCTGCATCCGTGTGTTGCAGGATGGAGATGAAAGTCACATTTGGCGAGATGCACAAATGTGACTGAGCTCGAAAGTCATCGCGACGGCAAGTCGACGTCTTTTTCGCACAGGTGGAAGGTTGAGATATCGTTGCCGCTGTCGCGCAAGGTCAAGCCGCACCAAGACGCCATGACCACCGCGTCGGCCGAGATTACTCCGACCGCCGACGCCGACGGAACTTCAACCACCCACAGGCAAACGTCCATTTCCCGACATCCACGACGAGAGATCTGTACACTATGGCGTCTCACCCTTCGTCGACTCCCAGGCCCTCAAAAAAAAAACATATCCTCGCGACTTCTTCAACCGACGTAATTGACACGTCGCATAAAAGAGCCGGAAAGCTGCGGTCCTCACACCCGACGCGCGTGTAACCAGTCATCTGAAGAGCACCCATGCTTCAAGATGATGCGCATGCTGGTGCTTTCAAAATGGACCTGGTGATGAATACGCGTAAGGATGTGAGCGCCGGAATCAATATTGTAAAGAGGATGTATCCTGAAAGCTATGTGATGCGTCTGCATTCGTGATATCAGCGTGTGCCGATGTTCTGGACTGTCGGTGTGCGACGATGAACGAGGGCGCTTACGCCGCAACGACGGGTAACGAGACGAAGATGAGTTGGGTTGCGGAGGCGGCTTGGGTGATGCTGCTGAGAGTGCACCTTGGACTGACCCAGATCGTTATCTATTTGCGAAGAGATGGTATGCAGGCAATGCGCGAGAGACTTCATTGGCAATCCCATGCTGGGCGAAACGGCAGCCTGGCATCACTCAGAGGTGTCTGCGCCGCCATTATACAGCGGTCACCATATCCAAGACCACCTCAGATGCTCGAATTCGGTATCGCACTTCTTCATTTCACTATTACGATGCGGCGGATGATATCACAATAGGAAGCAGAAATCATTGTCGATGCTGGGCACGTTTAGCGCCGTATATACTCCCCGACCTCTCACTCCCAGGTCCTCCGCCATCCGCTTCACTTCCATAGCTACTCTACTCTAGAATGGCCACGATGACACACCGCCAACAGCGAAAGACGACCACGACGGCTAAGCTAGGGAATCTAGACGTTCTCCTTGTCGCTCTACGAGCTGACCTCGGCCCCGACTGGGGATGCTACAAGGAACTCATAGAGGGGGCTGCAGATGCGAAGGCAAACGGCGAGAATGTTTCCGCCTGGGTCGACCAAATCGAGCCGCTCGTGCGAAACACCGCTTCGCAATTCGCGCATCAGGGAGTGCTGTTTCTGTTAGGCATCAAGGTGGGTAGTGAAGGTGAGATGTCTTTCCCTATCTAGCACCTTCACGTCAAAACTAAACACTCTCAGCTTCTTCTGTCACCAAGGCCACCAACGCGACCAACGACATGTCCGCTCCACCTCCTGACACCCGACGCCCACCACAACCAGTTGTCACCAAGGCCACCAACGCGACCAACGACATGTCCGCTCCACCTCCTCACACTCAACGCTCGCAGCAACCAATGCAGCCCTCAGTCAACATGCAGAACAACTTCACACCCAGCTGGACACCCATGCCCTCACCCAGTCCCAGCAGCTACATCCCCCCGACACCCACCCCCGTCGCGTCCAAAAAACGCTCGGCGGCCAACGTCGCCTTCCAGGGTCAGACGCAGGCTACCGCGACACAGCCTCTCAAATCCGACTGGTTCGGCGGTTACGTCCTTCACCAAGATCCCGCCTTTCGGCGCGACGTATTCGAGTTCTTTGGACACGCAGTACCTGACAAGCCCGATCCCAAGCACCACGACCAATCCGATGTATCATCCGTGTACAAGGCTGCGGATGACGACCTGGCGGTCTGGAGGGCGGGCTCTGGGGCTGAGGGCGGGGTCAAAGACAGCGGTGAAAAGGGCAGTACAGACAGGGTCAAGACCGTGGAGGATGAGAAGCGGGAGCGTGTGCGAGAAGGCTTGCGCTACAAGCTTTTCGACAAGTTGGATTAATATTGGCTAGTGGTGAGGTGGCCGCTCTTGAAGTCAGGCGTCTGCGCGGGCTGAGTTGGTGCGGAGACGAGAGACGTACGATGTTATGGAAGGGCAGATGAAAGACTTTTGGAGAGCGCGATACACGATTGAGCTGGCAGGGAAGGCGTTTGGCGTCGTTAAAGGACGAATGATACCCCTGGAAGACCTGTGAATGATACCCAAGAAAACACACCTCTCCTTCCACGTTCATCTGTGAACCTAACATCCATTGATCTTCACCTATCCCCCAACTTTTCACAACTTCCCCGCCAACCCCCCCTTCTCAGCCTCAAACGGCACCGCAACATTCCTCTCCTGCCACTCCTTCTCCGCCTCCGTCCCCGGCATCGGCGGCACCATCCCATTCACCTTCCACAAATCCCTATCCACATCCTCACAACTATACTCCCAATCATACCCTTTATCCGCAATAAACGGCTTCAGCGCCTTATCCACAGCATCCATAAAGCGGTGTTTGTGCTCGAGTGAAGTACTATTTCCCGTCAGCCCCGAACATCCACGAGTCATATACACTAAGGTAGGGATGTAAGTACAATTGCCGAGCAAGATGCTCCATCTTAATCCGTATCATGGGGACTGAGCTATCGCGACCGGGCTTGTTGGCGTCGGTGTTTTGGGAGGGACGGGGTACGCCGCCGATGAAGAAGGATTCTGGTTGGATGGGTTGGAATAGGACGTTTACGTAGAATCTAGGGAGGCCGACGATGGTGTAGAGTTTTGTGATTTCGTTTGCGAGGGCGGTTTTGTCGGGGAGCGAGGTGAAGGTGTTGGGTGGGTGGTAGATTATCCAGAGAGGCATTGTTGAGGATGTTTTGTGAGGTTATGAGCGAGGGGGAATGGGATGATAGGCAATAACAGTGTTGACTTTCTGGATATGGGGTAATACTACGAAGCTTATATAATATCCAAATACATTCATGCCGACGATGTAGGTTTGCCTAGGTAGGCTACACGTGATTTGGAATAGTAATCACGACCGAGTGGTTACTAAGGGCTGCGCTAATCATGCACCGCATTGGGACTAACAAGAAGACGTAGATCTTGGTACACCGCGCAATGACGACTAATCATGAACTTTCGCAGTCTTCTGGGCTTCGCTCTTAGATGTGAACTCTTTGAGCGATTAACTTTGGGTGTAACCATCATGGTGATTCATCGTTGCGTGGGAACGTGATTTTGTGGGAGTTTATTCCCCCGCATATTGTTACTAGACGGGTATCACTGGTACTGGATAGCAGTTTCGCGACTAGCGTGATTGGTAGACTACTATTACGTCCGTAGCAATCGTTGGCTTGCCCGCGTTGAGGTATGCGGCTCTATTCTACAACGGACCTGCGTTCACAACTCCGCCACGACCCTTCGTACGACTTCATCGAGATCTTCCTCTTGCAGCCCTAGCAGATCATTCGCAAAGCCTTCCTTCTCTTTCCAGTCCGCAGCGACCACTCCCCACACTGCGACGACCTCTTCTCTCGCCTCACCATCTCCACTCAGCATCCTCGGCCGAGAAATATTCAGCTCTTCCTTGCTATTCTGATCGATGCGCTCAAACTTGTCGCCTGTAGCCTTCTCCAACGCAGCAAGAACCTCGAGTTGCGTGACATGGTGGCTGTGGACATAGAGTAGCTTGTTGGCGGTTTCATCTGGCTTCTCCAGGGTCTTGATGACAGCTTTGCCGATGAAGTCCAGGTTTGAGGCGGAGAATTTGATCTTGCCGCCATCGAGAATGTAGGCTTTGCGAGCCTTGACGTCGAACTTGAGTAGACCGCAGGTCATGCCCCAATCGAAGAAGTGGCCTGTGACCAGACTCGTCCATGTAAGCTTTCCCATGCCGTCTTCTCGCTCCTTGCCCTCCAATGTTAGGAGATAATCCCGGACATCTTTCTTGCCCTTCATCAACGGCAGAATCTCGTTCGTCTTGTCGTCTGCAGAGTCGCAGCTGCCGAACTCAGCGGGCATCACGCGCTTCACCCCGCCCTTGAACGCCGCATCGATGAGCTTCTTCTGCGATTCGACATGGCTTCCTGCAATGGTGATGACGAGGGCGTCGATCTTGTTTTCGCGGAGTACCTTGGCGACTCCATCAACGTTGAGGTCATCGGGAATGGTGATGACTTTTGTTTTGGGGTAGACGGATTTGGATGTTTGGCGGTTGAGGACGAAGATGTCGAACTCGGAGGTTTTGAGCGCGTTGAGAACGGGTGCGCCGAGCGTGCCTGTGCCGCCTATGAGGGCGACGTTGGTGATGGCCATTGTGTGGTGTGGTGTTGATATACCTAGGTATGGTAGGGTTGCGGGGTGAGACGCAGGTGTGCGGTTTCGTGGGGAAGGGACGATCGGCTGCGGGCGCCTATTGACGGCCCTGCCTACTCATGGAGAGGCTTCCATCACGTCCCTCGAACGCGAGATCGTGCATTACGCGACCTGCATCTCTATACGTGCGCGACAAGGCAAATACAGCTATCGCGAGGGAGATACCGCGTTCGCGTGTGTTGACGTCGATGATGTCATGGCACCTTCCGATGGCTACGTACGTCGGCTACTGTCGCGCTCTTGTGATTCCAGCACTTACAATGTTCTCGCCAACATATTGCTTGATGTCAAGCAGTCTTTGTACTACACTCGCGTATACGTCCAATGACTGAACATCGTATCCTGGTCAACGGTCATGTGTCGACTGCGCCGCATTGCATTTCGAACCCGCGGGTGCGGGGTGAACGCGACTTCGCATGGGAACCTACCTAAGTTTACAAACGACTGTGTGATTTCAACAACCTTTGCGCTCCTTCTCCTCGCCTCGTTTTCTGTTTGTAACTCGGACGGTCTCCGCGGTGGGCCAGAAAGCTGATGTTGCGCGCTGCGCATACCTGACATCTGAACTGCTTTGGACTTAGACCCCGCCCGTCTTACATCCACGCCAGATCTGAAGATCATAATGGAGGGCCATAAAGCGAATTACCAGTATGACCCAATAAACGCTAGCGAAGAGATCCGTGTCCTTCGTTTGGAGCCTGGCGCATTTGCTGAACCTCTTATCGGTAGTCTTGCGGTGCAGAAGATCGCAGATGATGAGACAAGCCCGCTAGCCTACGACTGCGTTTCCTACTGTTGGGGACCACAAGAGCAGTCTACAACCTTCACATGCGACGGCCGAAGCCTCCGCATCACGGTTGCGGTAGATGAGATGTTGCGAAACCTGCGGAAGTCCGTGAAACCACGTCATCTATGGGTAGATGCCAGTATGTGTCCACGTATGGTTGATCACATTGACGATGCTAATTTGAAAATAGTCTGTATCAACCAAGCTGCGAATCAAGAGAAGAGCCAGCAAGTACATACCATGGACAGAATTTATGCTCAAGCACGAAAAGTGCGCATATGGCTGGGGCCAGCACCGGACGGAGACTTCTTCGCTATATTCCCACTGTTCGGCTTCGGCCGATGGGCCTCTATGCTTGAAAATCGAGTTGCTGCCTTTGGAGCCACGACCGTCAAAATACTTCAGGCTAAATCGACCTCATTTTGTCAATTGGTGGACGATCTCCTCTCTCGAGCTTGGTTCACACGACGGTGGGTCCTACAAGAGGTAGCCTTTGCACGTGTACCAATGGTTCATTGTGGACATCACAAGGCTCCATGGACAACGTTCTGCGATGGCGTGTTCGCGTATATGTATTATGCTGCTGAAGAGCACGATAAGGGTAGAGACTCTGCAATCATTAGAGGGGCCATACACACCTCCGGCTTTGTAGTTCATATGAAGCGTTGCAGAGCCAAGATACTATCCGACCACGGTTATAACTCTTCCGGCGACAGTCTAGCCTTTGGGACGCTACTGGACCTGCTTAAAGCCTATGATGTAGCAGAATGTGTAGACAATCGCGACCGACTTTACGCGCTGTATGGAATGTCTCTCGGTGTTAGACTACACAACAAACACCAGAGTAAATTGATGAAGTCATGTCCTGTAGACTACAGCATGCACTTTTCACATACATACACTAATCTCGCAGCCGCAGCGATAGGATCTGGTCATACGGACAAAGTCATCCAACACGTGTTCGAATTCGGAGGCCTCGACCAACAGGAAGAAAGCTGGCCTTCATGGGTGCCGAGCTGGAACACAAAGAGGAAATTCTCTGGTACTGAACGTGTCGTCACGTATCAGACTCGACGGCCTCGGTCATTGCATGAAGTCTCAGCTCTGGCCGTTGCCCATAGATCTGGGGAGAGAAAGCTGTGGACAACAGACGATGTGCGTATCACGCATGTGTACGGGTCAAGAGCACTTCACCTCAATGGTTGCATCTATCGCATTGGGGACGTACAGCTCAGTGCTGGCGATGAAGATGCGACAACATATTTCCAGACTCTGCTAAGTCGCCGCTCCTGTGTTGGTCAAGACCCTCTGGCATGTACGTATCATGTGGCTTGGCTAATCAAGATGGCACTCGAGTACATCCCACAGTTGCATATACGGAGATGGTTCAATAGAAATGACTCCTTAGAAATGGACAGGCATAGCTTTTTGGGTCACGCCACAAGGAGATTCCTCGGACTACCACTAGAAAAGTACCCAGAAGAGCAATTTGACTTGGATGAGGACCACTTTCGTGGCGAACTAAGGCGGGTACTAGAAGGCCTGTATCTGTTCTCTTACGAATGCGACGGATCACCAGAAATTGGTATCACCACCGCGGGAGTTAGACCTGGCGACTTCGTGTTTCGCACTACAGAAGCAATGAGTCAGGACACAGAGGCCGGTCCTCTTCTCCCATCACTCTGTGGATGGATAATTCGTCCCTATCATCGATCGAGCTCGACAGGCCCTGCCACATTCCGTCTTGTAGGCTGGTGTATCGATTATTGTTCCGATATGAAGGACCCAGAACTGGTCGAGGTTGTCTTGGTGTAAGAGATACAGGGCGGAATTGGTTCAAGACTTCATGACTACATTTACATCGTTTCAATCAGTTTTGAAGTATGCATGTATTCAGCTAGCCTACTTACAATCCTCGTGAGAGTAGCGTATATCTTCTGGGTACGATAGCAACCTACATGAGTCGGAGAAAGCTTCATTGTCACTTTCAGCGCCCGCACAACACCAACAAAGATGCCAGAGAGAAACACCATATCACGCAATACAGCAGTGGGTCGCAACAGAGGAACCTGCAGTATGTGGGCATCTCAAACGAGAAACAGATTAAACAAGTGTGCTGCCGCCTTCGTTGATGCGAAAACCAACCCTTACGAAATCTCAGCGCAATGTAGACTTCTAGGAGCTGAGAGTTAAATGTTTGAGATCGCGCAATCCACTCTTACTATGTCGACACATAAGACTACTCATGACGCTCCTTAAACAACAATCAAAGCAGCACATCCATGATCGCGACCTCTTCCCCATTCGTACAACGCGAATGCAACGACTACATTCCTTCTCGACTTCAGAAAACATATGCCGAGATATATGTCAGGAATGACGAGGGAGCAATCAGACCGGCGCCTTATGTTGGACTAGAGGAATGACCACATGGGCAGAGTGCTCTATGGTGAAACTGAGAAGGAAAATGGAAGCGAAGATGCGGTGGTGGTGTTGCAGGACACTGGTGTATCCAAAAATCTGGCGATGGAGAATGCGTCGATGAATGCGACCAAGCGGTGACACGCCGAACACTCCAGCAAACCACAAAGCTATCACGATATCTCGTATACCAAGGTACAACTTTCGTCACCAACGTAATCGGGCATCCCGCCCCTGCCTGAGTCAAAGGTGCGCTCTCTTCTTCATTGCGACGAGTCGCGGGATACAAGTCAACAATCGCGATGGCAACCGCAATGGCGATTGCGGCAGCAACAAAGATGAAGCGAGCGTCGCAGATGCGCCGGTATTGACATCACCAGGCGTGAGAATCTTCCTTCGCAATGCAATTTCACAACCTCCGGATTGCAGCGCGTGATGCGCAGAATCGTAATTGCGATAGACAATATTCCTTCTTTCCAACATGAGTATTTGGTGTTCTCGATGCTTGGGAGCATTTCAGCGGTGTTTGATCCGGAGCGTGCATCGGGGCACCCACGTGCCGACGCAAGTTGCATCGAAAGCACGGGCGAAACCGGAGACGGAAGACCGCCCGGGACCGCGATAAGCATCCAAGGTTTAGCCCTCCACGCAATCCCCATCACCGTTTCCAATAAGAGTCATATCGCGGTGGGAGTTTGCCTCTCGCAAGTCCTTGTGACATGCAGTGTTCTTCGAAGAACATTCTCGTCGTCTCACACGCCACCCGAATCTATCCAACAGACTATCTCCAACACATCACATGACGTCTTCAATCGTGAGCGTGCGATTTGACCAGCCGATCGCCATCGTGGTGTTGAGAATGTTTCAGCTGGGGGGTGCAGGCTCGCGGCGTCTGAGTGGGCCGGTTGGTGGTCGCCAGTGTGGAGGGCGGCACTAAGGGAGGCCGCGCATGCAGGCCAAGCCCAACGCCACAAAATGGCGCCGGAGCGTCCAGGCTTGGACGCATAATTGACTTGGGCTAAGAAGAGTACCTTGTTCCACACGGCGAGGGTGAGGTGTAAACTTCACCGGATGGTGATCGAGGCCTGGTGGGTTGTGGGTGTTGGATGTAGACTATCGAGTGCGAGACCCAGGTACCTAGGTAGTGTATCCAGGATCGTATTCTGATCCGAGGCTTCCGATGGTAGTGATGCTGTTGCCTGGCATATGCGCAGTGCAGTGCGGTGCGACAGCAACATGTTGTTGCTGCTGTCTCGCGTGGTGCCACCTACTCCCACCACGTTGACTCCCCGCGGACAGCCGGCAGCGGATGACATAACGACACTGAGACGACTTGAGTCGTTAAACGTTTGCTGGCAGCGACTTAGCGGATGCGCCCCTTGGCTAACACTTAGCGAAAGGCCCCATAATGATGTAAATTGCGCGAAAAGCAAACCTTGGGCGCGCAGCTGGCAGCGACGTCGTGCAGCAGTGAGAAGACGGTGACCTGACTGGAGTATAGAGATCATGTCTGCTATTTTCATGTGAATTGCTTTGTCGAGACTTTTGTCTGAGACGCAAGGGCAACATCGCCAATTCCGGCAAGGAGGTGGGCTGACCGGGCCCCCCCGGCTAGCGCGGCTTAGGCCAGCCCGTACGTGTGGAAATGCGCTGAATGACTGCTCCCCCCGAACTTCGTCGTCGCTGCCCTTCATCACAACATCATCGCCGTCTGGCACACCATCCCCTCACCTTCCCCCCCACCACCGCCTCTCCACGGCCTTTTGTAGCCCTGCACGCCTGTAATACGCCCCTCTCTCCTGTATTCACGAATTCTTGCCCGGAATTTCGTGCTGGTGCGGCTGTCTCTTCCTTATCAACCTTGAGTGGCCGATCATCGCGCCTCTTGCCCTCCACGTCACCACCTCAACGGCTTAACTGCTTGTTGCTTCTCTTCCTGCACTCCTTCGCCCGCACTTGATACCCCCTACCCGTTTTAATATTCTCTCCTGCACGACTTGCCCTTCGATTTTCCCGAAGATATAAGTCGCGCATTACTGTTGTTGCGCCTGCTGCAACGTCATCCTGCAGCCTCACTAGCACTCGACTTCGATGCGCACGACCCTCACAACTACAGATGAGCTCTGTTGGTTTTAGGCTTCCACTTCTTTCACAATGCAGTCCATGTTCCGCCTTCCATGGTGTAACGAGTCGCCTGGCGACAAGATCATGGAGAAGTCGACGCTCCACAAGTCAAGACCGCTGCCGGTCGACATGCCACACTTCATGAACAACATGAATAAGATCAAGCGGAAACGGACTGACAGTCCTGAGCCAGTAGCCAAGAAGTGGAAGGGCGCGCATGGTGAGGTGAGACCGTCGACGGTCAACGCAAATGCGAATGCAAACGCGAAAGCTGCGACCGACAATGGACGTCTTGCAGACGCACCCAAGACTGTTGAAGCGGATGTCCGACCCAAGGCTCAGCCGAGGAAAGAAGGCGCAAGCAAGAGCAAGGCCGCGAAACCTCAGCAAGCGACTGCCAAACCTGACTCCATCAACACGCCATCGACCACCATGGACTCTGGACTGACCCCTGTGCAACAAGCTATCGAGGCGCAAATCAATTACGAGATTCTGCTCAAGCACAACGAACTTCGTCTGATTGAGCAGGAGCTCGCCAAGTGCCAGGTGTCTCTCGAGCAGCTGAGGCGTTGTTCGCTCATCCCATTCCCCGGTACCGAAGGCCTTAGTGAGGATGTCAGTCTCGGAGTTGGTGCTTCGTTGCAACCCAGCTCTGGCATGACAGAACCTCAGTATGCTGCTCCTTGGGGAGTTACCGACGGCCCGTACACTCGCCACTACGCAAAATGGTTGATCTCGGATGCCAAGTTTGACCCCGTATCTGAACGCGCATTCGCTCAGCAAGCTCAAGGGTACTTTGGCACTGGTGAAGGCAGGACGACGCGCGGCAGCTTTGCTGACTATGGGTCTCACAGAGGCCGCACGTCGCGAACTTCGACTGGAATGTTGAAGCTCACGCCCCTTGGTGAAACTCCAGCACCAGCGCCCAAGGTCGACCCGTTGTTGCACAAGCGATCGACGGACGGTCAGTGGGTGCGCCTGTACTGCGCCCCGTGTGGCCACAGTAACTTCTCCAACACTCAGGGTTTCCTCAATCACTGCCGGATCAAGCACACGCAGGTCTTCAAGAGCCACGACGCTGCAGCCATCGCATGTGGTGTTCCTGTGGATGTTGACAATGTTGGTACTCCTGTTGCCGCTGCCGCTGCCGAACCTGCGAGCGCTCCAGTTGCGCCTCCAGCCGTGTCATTCCCTGTTGTTGCCACTCCCGGCATCGTCCACCCACTAGCATCACAATCCGCACCCGTCCCACAAGCCCGGGAGGTACACCGTGATCAGAACGCTTCCCCACGTGACGATTCCAAGGTTACCACCCCGGCTAACTTTGCCAAGTCATCATCGACGCCTTACCTTGCTGCCCGATTCGCCAACAGCGGCGCCCAAGGCGACTTCAAGGAGCTTGTCGAGACTGCCCGCGCAAAGGTCGACCTGGACGCCATGGATGCCTCGGATGACGACAGCCCTGCCCCGACCCCCGTGTCAGCAGTACCGCCGCATCTAGCGCGCCTTCCTGCCAGCGGACCCGCAAGCAAAGCCCCGTCAGCACGACCAGGCAGCAAGAAGGGCAGCAATTCCAGTCACGCGCGCCTGCCGTTATCGTTCCCGTCTCCCACCAAGTCTGAAGGCGATCACCACATGCCAAGCTCACCGGTAGATCTCAGCCCTCACACGGTTGAGTCCAACCCTGGGCTTGTCAGCGATCACGACGATGACGATGATGAAGACGCTGACGATGCACACAGCCAACCTGATCTTTCGATCGGCGGCGACGACGTCATGGTCGAGGATGCGAGTGACGTCGAGGGTGTGCAAGAACGCAGGGGTTCACGACCCGCACTCCATGGATGCTTCGAAAAGGGAGAGGGAAGCCGGAAGCACTGAACAGCGGGAGCGAGTTAGGTCCGGCTCACGCTGTTCGCTGTTTCTCATCCCCTTCTTCCTTTACGATGTCACTTGTCATGGAGCTATGGTATTCTTTCTTTCTACTCAACACCGGCGGCTTTTCTCCATTCTTCACTTTATACACGGGTTACCAGCAATGGGACGGAGTCGGTCCGGCTGGCTCAGGACATTCTAACATGTTCTGCTTTTGCGATTTGTTTCACTTATTCTCTTACCTGCCTTGTCACTGTTGCCAGTCTTGTTGTTCTTACGGAAATGCCCTCAAAATGTGTCAGAAACTCTCATCTCACGAGTCGGAGCGAGTCGTTGTCTTTTCCATCAAGGAAGGGAAGGTGGCTCTTTAGTTTTAGGCGCTGGAAACGTCGTGTATCATCACCTTTTGCTATATGTACGAACTTGGGTGGTGTCTCTGGTCGGTGGTTGTTGTTGGTTGTTGTTTCATCTTTTTTATGGGATGGAGTGTCGGTGGATTAGATGGATGCTTTGGGGGTTGTGCTGGTACACTGGCATTTGGCTAAAATGATGGCAAGCAGTGTGAAAGCTTGCTTGCGCGATTTGTTTTGCTGCCTTTATGTATATAACCTTTTTAATTTTATGAAAATCTTTTTGAACTTGTTTGATTTGAATGGGTTTGTGTGTTGCTGGTGGTGTCGCTTTGCTTGTTGTAGCTTGTTGATCAGTGTGAAGGCTGACTGCCGTGAATGTGTGCCTGGTAGTCTGATCGGCGTGCCCATTGCCCGGTTCCTGATGCTGTTCCCTAACGCCTCGCTTTGTAAATGTGTCCTCAGCGGATGCCTCTGTTCGCCTTCGCTACAATGTATCCTCCTATAACACAACCGACTCAACTCATAAACTGCAGTACCTGTACATCGTCAGCTTCCGTTCTCGCATTCCCATCCCATCCTCATCCCATCCCAATACACCCATAATATCAAAGCCACAAATCGAGCTGAAACACTTCCTCCCAGTCATCACAAAAACCCACTTACAGCCATAACAACACAAGCCAAACTAACATACGGACTCAGCCTCTCACCCACACGCGCAGCTTTCCAAACAGGCGATATCCAATACTTCTCCTTGTTCCGATCGAGGGGGCCCGGGAAAGTCGCGTGCGCGTATGTGGAAGTGCAGATTGTGAGGAGGATTACGAGGAGGAGGGATTGGAAGTTGAAGAGTGCGGTCTAGGGTGAGTTAGTAGAGGGGAGGTGGTAAAGAAGGGGGTGGGGAGGAGGGGAGAGGGAGAGAGGGACTGACCATCGTGATGGATGTGGATGTATTGTGACGAGTGCGAAGGTGGAGGGTTTAGATGCGTGTCGGATGGTGTGTCTTCGTCGCTCGTAGTGTCTCCGCGTATATCTCAGCGTAGATGCGCTCGTAGTCAGAAAGGGTAGGTAAAGGTTGCTGCCTAGTGAAAGCGCGCGCTTCAGGCCAGATCGTCGCTTTCCTGTCGTCGCGTACGTTGGTTGCGCCCGCGGACAAAGGCGTCTGTGCGCACTCCCGGCCGCCGCATGTGGGATCGTCATTGCAGCGCAGCGAACGCGCTAGCTATTGTCGCTGGAACAAGCGCGACTGCAACTCGCGACTTCACCTCAACCACCGAAAAACGACTATAACGGCACTGCGGGAGTACATCATACGGGTGTTACGTACAGGCATTACACGCGATTCTTACGGATAGCTGCGCTGAAGGGACGAGCAAAGGAAGCGCTGAGAGAGGAGAACGAGGCAGTCGAACAACGACAAAGAGCGCGAGAGACACAACACCATGACAGAGCCACGTATGCGCCTGCGGCAAAAAGGCCAGCAGTTCCCTACGCAAGACTGTAAGTCTCCATACCCCTCCCATCAGCACCCTCAATGCGCACCATCCACCCCAAACCCCCATCTCCACCACCACCATCCACACCCAAACTAACCCCCCTCCCCTTATCCCCAGTAGAAGCCTTCCTCCTCGCCTTCGGCGACAACGACTACCCCCTCCCCGAAACCATGCGCGTCCTCGACGAAATCATAACCGACTACATCATCGAAACCTGCCACGAAGCCGCGTCCGTCGCGCACCACGCACGCCGCGCCAAAATCAAGCTCGACGACTTTAAGTTTATGCTAAGGCGGGATACAGGGAAGCTAGGCAGGGTGAGCGAGATGCTGGAGACGGATAAGGAGCTCAAGAGGAAGAGGAAGGCGTTTGATACTGATGAGGGGGCGGTGCTTGTGGAGAAGGATGGGGAGGGTGGTAATGGGGGGGAGGGTGGTGGTGGTGGGGGAAGAGGGCGAGTAGGAAGCCGTGGGGTAGTC